>NW_020955201.1:2751567-2758575 GCF_003031625.1 Empidonax traillii
ATCCGTGTGTGTGTGGATCCATACTGCTGCTGAAGATTTTGTGACCCTGAGAAATCTCATGCTGGAGAGAGACAACCCATGTGAGATGTTGGGATCCGTGTGTGTGTGTGGATCTGTGCTAGACAAGGACTGTTCTCCCATGGGGAGGGACCTCCATAGGGAAACACGGGTGAACTCTTAAGCCATTATCCCCTGTAACCCTGTGGAAGAAGATCCATAGTAAGCAAGTGTCCCCTTGCAAGCCTATGGAAGGAAGACCCTTCGGGACCTGGGTAACCCCCAGCCTTCAGTCTTAGCCCAGGACGGGGGTAGGCCCAGCCCTGGAAGCCAACACAGAGCGAGAAAGAGAGAGAAAACGTTCCAGCTGCAATGAGAATACTGCTGCTACTGAAGATCTATTACTAGAGAGAGCGGGCTGGAACTCTGAAAATAGAGAATGAGACTACTTCTTCTCCTTGGACTAGTATAAAAGGGGAAGAAGTATTTCTGTAAATATATAGCACTTCAACTTGAGTGAAATTGTTGTAGATATAGTTCTTTAGTTTTTAATTTATTAGCAGTTTTTCTTTTACTAGTAATAAATGTTTATACTATTTTCCCCAAATCCTCTCTCTTTTGTCTGCAAAAACCTTCTCTCAACTAGTAGTAATTGTGTGGGGGGTGGAAAGCAAATTGACCCAGAGCAAAACCATGACACTTCCTTATGAGACATGATTTAAAAACATTTGATAAAACACATATTGTGTTAAATGTATATTAACAAGATCATAGAATGATAAAAGTGCTTAGGTTGAAAGGCTTCTCAAAGACCACCCAGTTTCAATCCCTCTCCCATGGGCACAGGCACCTTCCACTGGATCAGATTGTTCAAAGCCCCATCTAACCTCAGGACAGGATAACAGATCCATTACTGCTCATCACAAGAAAATTGCAAAAGAATAAACTCCTTAAGAAAACAGTTAAGTTTCTTCTCAAAATAACTTTTGTCAGTGGACATTTTCTAGGTGTTACTGGGTTCTCAGTCTTTCACCAAAGAATGCTGATGAGAATATGGGTAAATACAAAATTTGCAGAATTACTAAGATATCTTTGTTTACTTTTCTCTTAGCCCAGCAAGGACACAGATAGTACAATACTTTCTTTTATTTTTTTTTGTTTTGTTTTTTTGTTTTTTTGTTTTTTGTTTTGTTTAGAGGTGTTTAGGAGCAGACATTGATCAGGTAGCTCCTTCATTCTGATCAGAAATTTTTATTTCACTGGTTCAGATTTTCATGAGAATGCACACAGCTCATGCATTTTCTGGTCCTAAAGAGAAAAAGACTGGTGGCTCACTTAGCATATTCACTCAGCTGCTTTAAGATCCCTCCTGAGGTCAAGGTTACTATACCATGCTGCAGGTGGATCACTGCATACTAGCAGTTTGGAAACTCCATCCCACAGATCCTACTTGTCAATAGTAGTTGAAAGAACATTAAAAAAATATAGTTAAACAGCTGCATTGCCAGCAGACCATTTTCAAAAAAGCAAAGAAATGATTTATTTTTACTCTTGAAGTGAAATTCCTTATACTCTTTGATATACACATGTTGCCAGGCTTTCTCAGTCATCACTCTAATATAAGAAATAGAGAATGCAAATGAAATATTTCTCCATATACATAACTTTGAAATATTTTTATGCAAATAATCCAAATTTTACCAAGCAATTACTTTCCTTGTGATGCACAGAAATATCAAAACACTATGAACAATGAAAGAAAAAATGTTTCCAATTCTTGGGAGTTTAAAAACATTAACCTTCCTTCTAGATGACAAATCCTTTGGTCATTGTACTGTGCTTTGGACTCTTACGTTGGTGTAATTCTCCTAAAAAGCATTCAAAAGATGCTGCCAAATATAATGTTCTCATCCTGTCAATAAACTGCTATAAATAAGCTGCTCTCCCAGGTGCAGCATTAACTTATTCTTTCTCATTACATTAACTTAATTCATTTTACATTAACTTAATTCAAAGTTAAAAAATTCTAACTGTCTTACAGACCCTGCACAATTCCTCTACCTGACCAAAGATCTGTATCTCTTCCATCCTGAAGCTACTGCAGGTACCAAAGACACATATCAATGCATTTTCCTGCCTTTTTTCTTTTCTGTGTTTTTTTTTTTATACAGAACATCACAGAATCATAGAATGGTTTGAGTTGGAAGGGACTTTAAAGCTCGTCTCTTTATACAGAACATCACAGAATCATAGACTGGTTTGAGTTGGAAGGGACCTTAAAGCTCGTCTTGTTCCAACATCCCCATCATGGGCACAGGCACCTTCCATTACACCAGGTTGCTCTGAGTCCCATCTGACCTGTCCTTGAACATGCCCAGGGATGGGGCATCCATAACCTCTCTGGGCAACCCCTTCCAATGCCTCACTACACTTCTAGTGAAGAATTTCTTCCTTATCTAAATTTGATGCCTTCTGACCCTTCTTCAAACTCTGGGCATCTCTTGTTGGCACTGGCATCAAACTATTAGGAGTGGGATACACTGAGGTTACCCCCCTGCCCTGCAAATTTTAGTTTAAACCCTGTCTGCAGCCTGTAAAGGAAGTCCCCTTTCAAATCATTCCTTAAGACCTTTTTCCCTTGCAGCAGTATTCATAAGGAGTCATAAAAGTGACAAATGGCAAAGGAGAACTTTAACTATGAACAGTTAAAATAGCTGAACAATTACACAACAAATGCAAGTAACCAATGAGATCAGATTATCGTTTTATTATCATTATATTATCATAAACTCATCCTTTCCAACCTTTGTAACTGCTGTTTATTATGCTTTCCACTGGCCAGAACATAAATCTCTTGAGAATAACACTAACTTTTTGTACACTTTTCATAAATCACACATTATATTTTGCACAAATTTACATATGTAAAAATTGAATACCCTGTTGTTGGTCAGACCTTGCTCCCTTTTCTCTTTGCCTTTAAATATTTAGCAGCAAAAAAAAAAAAATATATATTGTATGGATGTAAGTATATGTGTCATGATTTCCACCTAGCATGTCATCCTGAGAGTGGTACTCGGTTTCTGAGCAGCTACTACTGAACACAAGACTGGTTGCTTTTCTGTTTTCTTTTTGGTACAGCACACTTGTGCCTCTAAAGAAATTAGCTAATTCAGCACAAGAGACACACTGATTTGACATCCTGCCTTATCTTAGAACATACTCTTAAAAATAAAAATTTATTTCAAAATGCAAAGACTTCTAGTGATATCTGTAACATATGTCTTTGATTTCTCCCACAAGGCAATGTGTAATCTAAAATGCTGTTAACTGATGGAAGAGCACTGAGAAGAGGCAAATGGCAGCTGAAAAGAAACTTATGCCATGGTAAGATATTCTCTTCTATTGTTCTTTTGCAAGGTTTTAACAACCTGTACTTTCTGTCCACATCAAAAATTCTACTTACTTCAGCAATTTTGCCCCATTGCATAAATGTAAAAAAAGGCTTGCATCCTCTTCAGATGAGGGAATGTGAGTTTGGAGTTGTTTTTTTCACTATGCACACACTTTGGCTAGTAGGTGGTTAAGTATTTTTTAAACGGGTGTGCACACAGCATCTTTCAGACTGCTGGCAGCAGCTTAGCCTTGCAAAGCAGCTAACCAAGAACTCTTTCAGTATTAAAATGCTAGTTATGGACAATCTAAACAATAACATAACAATACATTCTTCATCAGTCACTGAGGTTCAATTAAACTCTTTGTGCTGTCATAACTTCATTACTTGCTGATATCTTTTGTAATTCATAGCCTGCTATCTAAATGACAGATATAAGCTTCTAAGAAATAAGTTTGTAAGTATACTTCACCAGGAAAAAATACTGTAATGAAAGTAAAGTCAGACTTCCCTGCAATAGAATGCTCAGAGGCTCTGGGTTTCACTGGTGGTTGTTCTTGTGCATTAACACAAGTAGTATGAAGTTGTTTTTTTCCTGTTGTATTGTTCAGGTCATTTGTCTGAATGAGAAACATCTTTCATACAGATGGAAAGAGCAATCTCATTATAAAAATGCTTTAAAAATAAGATTAAAATACTACTTATATTTTGGAAAACACGATTATAAATGTGGTCCTAAGCCACCTCCATGAGGAGAAAAACACCCTTCATAGGAATTATATTGTAATCAGTGTTTTATTAACTTGTACTAGGAATTTTTCCATATGCTATTACTTAAAATATAACAATCCATGGTGAAGGACTCCAATGCTTATAAGTAGCATCATGAATACAAGAATAAGAATATCCAGATTTATCTTTATTTTAACACTGATAAACAGTATATCTGAACTTTAGAGATGACAATCTTTCAGACTTATGCTTAATTATAGTCCATTAATAGTTTCTTTGATCAGAAAAGACTTTGAAAAGAATCACAACCCATGCAGCAACTGTTGAACATAACCTTCAATTAACTAACAGGAGGTAATTAAAGCAAGTACTTTTCCATTATGACAACAAATATAAGAGAGCTGTAATAACTCCAGAATTGACAGAAGGACTCAAATTTTCTATGGATCCTGTCTTTGAATGTCTTTTAAACCATCGATGTATTCAGCATATTAGATCTTCACTTCTTGTTATATTATGCCCTTCATTCATCTCCTCAGACATAACACCGCTGCGATACTTGTCCATAAAGAACTGCCACAGTCTAATATGCCTCTGTAATAACTATTTCTTCTTTTCTCTAAATGGTACTTGTAGTGCTGGACCGGTAAGCTCTGTATTTATGGAATGGCAAATTTTTAAGGTGTAGATCTAAGTGGTTAAAGCAAAATACCAATTGTTCAGCCATCTGAAAAAGTTGATAAGTACTGTTTCCTGACAGATGTGTGTGACAGCCACCATATTAACTGAAATTAAAATTGTGCATGAGTCTTTGCAAGTTCAAGCCCTCTCAAGCCATGGATTTCCTTTATCTAAGTGCTAGCTGTTTCTCACAGCAATCATTTTATGTCTTAACTTTAGATGTTAAACGATTCTTTTTACCTAATTATATGCAATGTATGCAAATCCCCAAATGCCCCAGCATATCAGGCTCTTTTTCTATTACTACTCTTCAGACTAATCCACTCCTCCTGCCTTCACCTTCAGAACAGCTGCAGACAGGTTACAATATGAAATTTCATACTCTTTAGCATAGATGCTTTATTACTCACTTGTTTTGAAGCTTTTTGCTCTTTGTCTTAGTATATATTTACAAACGGTCAAGTTCTACTTGAATTATTAGAATTATTTTTAGAAAACACAGTAATAGGATTTATCTGTTTAAATACATGAAAGGTATTCATTTTAAAATTAATGCTGAAGCATCTCAGTCTCAATACAAAAGTCTGCACAGTGTCTATCCGACTGTAGTGGTTCTTTAGTCTTGCAGTCTGACCTTCACCTGAGTAACCTGTATGCTTAGTTCTCTAATAGTAATAATTCCAAAGCGACAAGCCTCCACATGACAGATCATTTCGCTTTGGCAAATTTTTTTAGCTGCTTAGTGCACAAGACATTCTGGATATCCTTCACAGTCAGTAAAAAAGGACAACTTTATCTCCATAATAACTAAAGAAAGATATAAATTCACACAAAGGAAAATACCTCATTCCAATGAGATCAGTGGTAAAATAAAGACAAACTCATCTCCTCTTCTGAAACATGTTGAACAATACCAAAACATTAGCATCTTCATGAAGGCAAAAAAACAAAACATATTGTTTCAATAAAAAATATATATTTAAAAATATTTATTCATTTATAGAATTTATAAAATTCTGGGGATTTAGTATTTACGTAAGAAAACAAATCAGGGATATTCTCTGACATAAAAGATACAAAAAATATATGTTGTACAATTCACAGCTCACATCAATCAATTTTAACTAATACAAGAAATAGCTTCTCTGCTCCATCAACAGGAGAAGACCCCAAACAAACAAAAAATACCCCCATCAAACCCAAGCACCAATTCCAAACATGCCTACAAAACATCTGATGACATTCAGTCAGGCACCAACCCAGAAGATCCACACAAACAAAAATCAAGTTAACTCTATCTGGTGTTCAGACAAAATGATCCTGTTTTCAAACAATACTGAAGAACTGCAATAAAGGAACATGAAAATCTGGAAAATAGAACTTAAAGCATGCTGAGCAAAAGTAGTATCATACTCAGTTGGCCAACATAGACAGGAAAAGGAAAGAGCAAGTAACTCAAGAGTTCTTCATTCAAACCTATTTACAATCTTTAGGATAATGAGAAAAAACATTATCTGCAGCACAAGCAACTCAAACAATACAGGTTTGTAATACTGTGACAGGCATAATTTGATGACTGATTTAGTAAAGGAAAAATTGTGAGGTAGCCAAGTACTGTACTTCTAAAGAGAAGTCTCACAAATACAAAACAAATATAGAGCCTAAAAAAGTACAAAACATTAAAAAGAAATTAAAAAGAATACAAAACTGGGGGCTTATTCCATATTTTTTCCTTTTCAAAAGAATCAAGTCCAAATTTTCAAAAAGGGAAGTACATGTTGAAGTCAGTATAGAGCCTCAACGATAGTTGGAAAGCAACTCAAACTATGTGAATAGGACTTCTGACGTATTTAGAAAGCAGAAAACACCTAATGCAAGACAAAATTTGGCTATATAAAATTTTAGGCCACCAAAATTTTAGACCAGCAAATACCTACAATTTATTTGCTTTACCATTGAGACTGAAGTAAAAACGGTCTCATGGCATGGCTACCCAAACTCATCACCTTGCTGTGCTCTTCTAAAAGTCAAAGACAAACAATGAAAATTTTTTTTCTTGAAAGCAAAGAAGAATTGAGACCAGTTTTACCTTCTCCATGAAATAAAGAAAAAAAGCCCAAAAAACCACTTTTTTCTTTTCTTTTCTTTTCTTTTCTTTTCTTTTCTTTTCTTTTCTTTTCTTTTCTTTTCTTTTCTTTTCTTTT
>NW_020955201.1:2759764-2835507 GCF_003031625.1 Empidonax traillii
TCTTTTCTTTTTCCCCAAGGAAAAACAACTTGCATATAGTTCCAAATCAGGAATCTATTGCAGTGTGGGTCCACCCTGAAGGAAATTCCAGAGATGAAAACTTACTGCTGGAAAGGTTTGATCAAAGCTTTTCCAGAGCTATAAAGGAATACTGTCCACTGGAAAGACAATGGGTCACACAACAATAATTCACACAATAATTATTCAAGTATCAGTCAAGCCACACAAATTTCATTCAAGTATTAGTGATTTTCTTTTTGTTTCCTCTAGCATACTTGTATTAAATTTATGTGCCTAATATGCCTAATTTCAATTTGCTTCCTGTACCTCAGTTGAAAGATTTACAACCTGAGGTGTTTGTGGTGTAAGGCTCAATTTAATTCCATCAGGAAAAAATCTGGTATTTTGCCACCATGTTCCCTCTCTTTGAACTAATGAGACTAATTCTGCTTTATATATTTAGTGCAGAACATGGTGATACAACTCTGGACCTTTGTCTAGTAACTGTGAAAAATTAATTTCTAACTCTAAGCTTCCATATGCTAGTACTTATCATTACATTTCCAGTGGCATTCACCTTACAATATATATAAAATTTACACAAGCAGATGTGATTTTTTTTTTTACTGTTTCAGAATATTATTCATTGGTAACATACATTTTTCAGCTACTATTTTAACTGAAACACTGTAATAACAAAAGGAGTAACTGCTTCTGTTTATCCTTATATCCAAATCAGATAAATCATTAAATTAATAGAAGTTCAGTAGCTGCAGAGATTGTGACAGGTAATAGATTACTTGCTAGGATGAGGAATTTTCTTCACAGCTGTATTTTCTGATAAGGCAGCAGTACATTGTCGTCATCACTTCTGCTTTAAAAATGTTATCATGTCAATAACTGGTCTTTTAAAAAAGTGTCATCTACTACCAGATGCAAGCATCATTTTTATTTACTCCAAAACAGATTTCTCAGAATAAAAAATTCATCAGAGTTATTCCATTTCTTTACTGGAGTAACTTTTAAATGGAATACTGATAGTGATTATTTCAGCAGACAGTAGCGATCTGTTACTTCAAACAACTACTGCTTGGCAAGATAAATCCACAATGTATTATAGAGAAAAAGACTAAAGCACTGTTTCCTTGATATACACCACAGAAATAATTGATCAGCATTCAAATTTAACAACATGGAACTGTAAAAACTATAGAATTTTTGGTATTTTTCTTCCCATACAAACAATATTTTACAAGAAGGTGGTTTCCAATACACAATATATAAAGCACAGATATTAACATAAACTCAGGTAATCCCAGGTGATGACATTAAGCTGCTGACAGATTCCCTACGTGTTATCAATGAAGAAACTACTTTTACACTATCTTTTTCTTTGATCCAACAATTCCCTCTGGCATCAGCAAGAAAATCCTAACAGGCAAGCTTCAGATAAAACACACCCAGTTAAGCTGTCCTAACCCCCCTAATTCCTGTTTTATCCCACTGCAACTGCGGAGGTTCCTCTGGATTTTTCTGCTCTCAGATTTAGATGCTAAATTCAATGCGCTCTTTGTCCATCTCTGAATTGACCCTGTCATGGCAGAAATTGCTGTGACTTTGCAATTTGAAATGCACTTACACGGCAAACCTGAGAATCAGAATGATTATAAATGCTGCATATGACTGAGCAGTGCAAAGCACTGGGCAATGAGCTAGGATTAATTAAATTTCAAAAACTAAAAATATATTTCACTGAAGCTTTAAAATACCCATGTAGTCATCTACATTAATCATCTAATTTCATATCAAAACTGTTCATTTTGGCCATGGTTTATTGCCTGAATGTTAATGTTTAATTCAACTAGTCTTGCTTCTGACACTAAACAGAGCCCAGCCCATGAATATCAATAACTTTTAATTAATGTTGAATTAAAATAAAAATCCCAACATATTAGTCTTATTTATAACAAATGCATCCAACTCTGCAAATGAAAGCACTTGATACTCAAATCTAATTAATAAAACTACGCTTTTAGTGAAGGTTTCCGTTCGATATTAAAGCTAACAGCTGACTATTTCTTTAGTGTTTAATCAGCCATTAACTCTCTTTTGTGTAACTATATTACAATACTGTTTAAATTTCTTTGCTTGTAAATGGGAGGAAATAGGTTATTTTTATTTTGTTTCATCCATATATTGGCTGTTACCACCACTGTTCCAATGAAGTGAAAGGGTGGGGGAAGAGAAATTATACTAAAAAAAACCAAAACCAGAACAAAACCAAACAAAAATAAAAGAAACAAACCCAAACCAAAATTTTTGCTTTCAGAGAGAGACATTGAACTAGGCCTAACTTAGGAACTAGTTACAAAAATTGGTAAGTGTCTGAAAGTCACATACCTCCCAAAGCGCCTGACAAAATACCTGGTCTACCTCACCTATTACACAGCTGCATGCAAGAGAAAAAGGAAACTTCCATTGCTAATGATCCCATGTTTCTGCTTTCCCATTTAGAGTCAGTGAAACAGATTAAATAACCTAATGTCAGAATTAAGAATAACACATCAGAATAACCTTCTGTGTGGTGCCAATACACCTGCAGGTGCTGGTGAAGCTAAAAGGCTTTTAATTACTTATTTACAGGGGGTAGTGTCTTAATCTCTAGACGGAACGTTGTTTAGATGACTACATCTATCAGTTTATGGTATCCATTTAACAAGACTTGTTAGTAGCAACTTCAGAACCAACCTCAAAAATTGCCCTGAATTCTAGCGATTAGGAAAGTATTTGAGCTCTGTGAAAATGAGCAGGTCCTAACAAATGCCAGACAAAAACAATACACAGCACAATAGAGCCACACATCACATAGGTTATATTCATCCATACTCCCTCAAATTCATATGAAACTCTCCATTGCTAACCAGCATAAAGCAAATAATTTCAGTCCGGATAACATGCTGTAAAGAAATTTGAAAATTTTTTTTCTTCACTAATTGTTGAGAATGCAGATCTTTTTTTAATACTGTGGATGTACAGCCAGTTTCACTTTACACTATTTGCTTCATTTTTCTACATTACAGTACTCTCCCAACTTTCTACAATCCTCTCCAGAAGTCAAAACATCAGTCTGCCTGTTAAACAGGTTTCTGTGAGTATTTTAAAAGATTCACTACATATTTATCCTGAGAAAAGCTCACTTGTTAAGAAATGCTAGAATAACTTGATATATGTAATATGTCATCAAAACCACTTGGTTTTGTTTCCGTTAGCTGAACAAAGACTGTGTAAAATGTGTACAATGTGCCATAAGTTTATCAGAGCCAATGAACATCATTTTCCAGTTAGCAGTAGCGAAGTGCATATCTAGCAGCAAATACGTAGAATAAGTAGTAAGTAGAGTTGGTCTGCTTGTAATATTTATTGAAATATTTAATCTTTAATGAAAAAAAATAAATTACCAGAACTCCTCTAAGTCACCCATAGTTCTGCTCATATAACAAACCTGTGAGTAACTCCTCCCAGACTGCTGTCAGGCTCTTTTGTAGCATGTCAAACTACAAAAACTTACATTCATATTGTTCCCTCATATTAAGCCCTCCCATTTTCTATAGGGCTCACAAATCACTGAAAAATGGAAAGGAATAAATGAAAAAATAGACTTTATTATGAATGTCAGTAAATAACAGTATCCTGGACAAACTGTTAACTATCATTATAGCTGTTATTTAAATGAGTTTTTTCATGAAGAATTTAAAAAATGTACATATGTCATATTCACATATTTATTCTACCAGTAACTCTGTATTATTCCTTCATGTAAGTATTTATACTTGTATAATATAGTGACTTTGATTCTGCATCAACTATGAAAGTAATGATATTCTATACATTTGAAACAATACAAAACTGATACTTCAAACAAGTGAAACAGGTATGCACAGTGTACCCATCACAAGGAAAGACTTATATCTTTCAGATATAATTCAGAGTAGATTAAAAAATTGTGTTCCATATGTTTCAGCACTGACATTCCCTTGAACAAGCCAAAGGTCTGGCATATGAAGCTATTTCAAACAATTTTCTTTCAATTCTTCAAAATACTGATAGTGTAAGATAAAACAATTAGTCAAACTTTGAAAGGGGCTAAAATCCTTAATTGATTAAATTAATGGTGAACATGCATAGGAAGAAATTTATTCAGCTGTAATGAAGATCCACTAAATTATGTTTGTTATATATTTTAATGTAGTTCATTAACACTTTTTCTGTGTAAATATTTCCTTCTTGACAAAGAACTTATACATTGTCTCATTTCATGGCTCAGTATTTTATGCAAGATACAACATTCAGAGATACAAGTGCACAAGAAACACAAAATCTTGCAGATAATAATTAAACTGTGCTACAGAACTAACCAGAGACTTGGGAAAAAGTGCACCATCATATTTTCAATGTTCAGTTTGGTTAAAAAACTCCATTTGACATATTGATTTAAGAAGTGATGTATCATCAGTCAGAGATCCCAAGGCAGTTGATACAGAGAGGAAAAAGTGAAAGTGACAGCCAAATTAAATGTGGGAAATCAACTTAGCCCTTAGGCTTTTCCTTTGGGAGGCATTTCCTTCTTTTTGGCACTTTTGTAAGACTACAGATTAGTGTGACATAAATGGTAAAATTGTTGATCTGTGAAGGGATAGGCAGAGACATAAAATAACCATAATGAGCAAAATAGCAGCCCAATGATTTTTAACTATTTTAGACACAATTGATCTCTAAGAGATTTGAAGATAACTACAAGCACATAGCCATTTAACTTAAATTTTCTTTGCAAATAAAAGATATGAGAGGCTGGAGAACAGCCTCAGATAGGAATATGGGAGTTGAATCTGAGCCAGCAGTACCCTGGTAGCCAGGAGGGCCAACCACGTCCTGGGGGGCATCAGGCAAAGCATCACCAGTGGGGTTGAAGGAAGGGATTGTCCTGCTCTGCTTTGCAGTGGGGTGGGCTCACCTTGAATACTGTGTGCAGTTTTGGTCACTGCTGACTCATAACATTGCCATTAACCAGAACCCACAGGTCCCTTTCTGCAGCACTGCTTTCCAGACTCTCATTCCCCAGTTTTATTAACATCGAAGGTTGCTCTGGCCCGGGTGCAGAATCCATCACTTTCCCTTTTTGGACGTCATAAAGTTGGTGATTGTCCAGTCCAGACTTCCAGGCCCCCTCTCTGTAAGGCCTCCCTGCTTCTGAGGGAGTCAACAGCTCCTCCCAATTTTGTATTGTCTGCAAACTTGCTTAGTATTCCTCCCAGTCCTGCATTCAAGTCATTTATGAAGACACTGAAGAGAACAGCTATATGATCTTGCCTAAATGAATTTAGACTCTAATCTGTATTTGAAACAGCAAGCCTGTGTACCCATGAGTTCAGAATACTCTTTTCCTTTACAGGTTTACTCAGGTGTAACAGCTGCAGTATCTGTTTTATTTATAGGGTGGTGGAAGTGTTATACATTTGCAGACAGCTGTTTTTTAGTTTATGAAATCAGAAAAGCTTGGCTTGGGAGGACATTTGGAGAATTCTAGTCTGGCTTCTTCTAAAAGCAGAGTTACCTTTAGAACAAGATTACATTGCTTCAGGCATTCTTTAGAAAATCTCCAGAATATTCCACATTTTCTCTGTGCAATATCTCCCAGTGGTTGACCACCGCAGTGTGAACTTTCTTTATTATAACAGATCCCTGGTTGCAAATTCCGACCTCTTGCACATCCTCTCTGTAGCTTCCCTCAATTACTAAATAGTATAGATTCCCCACCTAGACATCTTTCCTCCAACCTAAACAAGACCCAGTCCTTTTGCTTCTTCTTATACGCCATGTATTCCAATCCTCTTATCACCTTACTGGGCCTCTACTGAATTTTCCCAAATTTTTCAATCTCTTATTTTCAGGTGACTCCACAACAGGACAAAAAATCCAGCATCTGGGCTCACTGTGTTAAGAATGGAAAATAATCACTCCTCTCTTCCTACTGGCCATCTGTGATAATGAAGCTGCAAGGCACTGCTGTCCCATGTTAACTTGCCTCCTTCTAAAAATCCTAGCTCCTCTTCTGCAGAGCTGTTTGCTGCCCAGCAGTTAAGTGCATTTTTCATTGATAAGTTTCTAGGAAGGTACTGGTTGAATATAAAGTTGTTGAAAACGATCAGTGCAAAACCAGAATCAAATTAAGTAGCAAGGATCTGGAAAGCCAGTACTTTTATAAACTAAGGAGGGGAAAAAATCAGTGACCACCTGGTATTCTTAGCAGAGCTTATAAGCATGTTGCATGAGCTATCCAATGCAAAATTGCAGAATTGGAGGGTGTTGTCCCAGATAGAAAACTACTTTGGGCCAAAAGACCTAGTGATGCCTCTTGATACTCTTCTTTCTACAAATATTACACAAAATGTAATTATTACATATCCAGATAATATCAGGAAAAAACCCTACATCAAGACATTACTTGACACTAAACATGGCTTTTCAGAAAATAATTTGACTTCCAAACTAAACTGTTTCTTACCATTTATATTCACAATACCTGCATTAGAAGTCCAATGATTTACAACAATACTTGAGTTATTTAGATGAAAGGAAGTGTCTGTATGACTGAATCATCAGCTAAGAATATTTTTAACATATAAAGATTATTTCTGTGTTTGTTGCTGGACTGTCTATGAAACCGTATCAAAGTCTTGGCAAACATGTTGCTGCACTCAATGGTAAGTAAAACAGAACAAAATAAAAGACTATTCACACTCAAGAGATCATTCAGGCTAAACTTCATTCAGGGGATAATCTAGGGATTCAAAACAGGCCAGGGAGATTATCAGAAATCATTGAGGAACAATTGGCCTCTGGAAAGGATGGCAATCAGCAAATATGAGTGGCTAATCAGTTGTTAGGTTTTGTTGGTATGAATGTAAAAAAGAAAAAAAAAAAGTTTAAAGATAATAGCTTAAGCCTGGGACCCTGATATTTCTCAGTACTGACATGGATGGGCCTCTGAGCAACCTGACGTAGCTGAAGATGTCCCTGCTTATTGCAGGGAGGTTGGACTAGATGACCTTTAAAAGGTTCCTTCCACCTCAAACTGTTACATGAGTCTAGGATTCTAACAAAGTATGAAAAAAGGATGGAGGTATCTGTCCAAAAAATGTGCCAACCGGTGCCACAGAAAGTGTCATCATGGGTAAGTCAAGCAGGAGTCAGGCTGTATATACTGCTAGCAATGGTGACAGCGATGCAGTTGTCAAAGATCGTAGATATGAGGGTGAGCACTTACAGGTCCCACAGGAGAACCAGTGAGAGGATGGTCAGAAGTGGTATGGTATCCAAAACAGATATACTGGGAAGAACTAGCTTTACCTAGCTTAGAGAAAGCAATATTTCGGTATTTCAGATACAGAGATGCTGAGGAAAGTAGAGACAATAATTTGAATTATACAGAAAAGAAAAAAAAAACCACAATAAAACTTCTCAATGCAAAAACAGAGAAAAAGTTATGTAGAAAAGTATACCCAAATCAGAGCCCAGAGAATTAACCTAATATCAGTCCACTTCTGAGCTGCATGTGAATCCACTCACACGCAGGAGCTGGCAGGTACAGCCAGGTTGAACTGGACCTTTCTCTCATGCTTAGTGACATGTGACTATAATCTTGGAGAATTTAAGCAAGTCAGCTTCCCTGTTTTTAATGAAGCAGCTTCTTGGAGATGGAAAGCCTATTATTTTACTATTTAACTCAAAAGCCAATAAGAATTACTCTGATCAGCATAATCATAATATGACTTTATAGGCTCTAAAATGCTGCTAGTGATCAACAGAGGCCTCAAGCTTGTACAAGGGTTAATAGGAAAGAAATCTGGGAAATTGTCCTGGTGCAAGCAAATTAAAAAAACAAAGCAAAACAAAACAAAACAAAACTATCATGGCATGATATAGGAGAAAAAATCTTTTACAATGGAGTCAATCAATGCTTTTATAAAGACAAACTAACATTTTCTTCGTATGTAATTTAACAGATTAGAAATTTGCCTGAAAAACAAATATTTTGAATGTGTACCAATTCTACCTGATGAATCCTAGCACTGGTCCTATGACTTTAGTATTCTAACAACATTAAGCCCTCTGGATCATGGAATTATAATCAAGAAAAAAAATTATGTCTGGTCTTCCTGTATATCTGGAAGACCCCAGTTAGGATGTAATTGTGATGTGAAATTACAACGGCAAAATAATTTAAATGCATGGTTGTGAGGGCCTAGTTAAGACAATATAAAAATGCTTTCACTAAGCATTCACTGATACAATGGCTATTTTGTGTCACTGGAATTAAGGCTATGCTCTCTGCAAGCAGTGCATCTACTCTGTTTATAAGCAATATGTATGTCAGTGTACTGATGAACTGCAGTTAATGATATCTTTCTATTAACAATGGATAAGTAATATATTTTTTGTGACATTATTGATAAAATGACCATTGCAATGCCTTCAACACACACTGGGAGAGAAAATGCTTATCTCTGTTCTTTTCTACTTTTATATGTTAATCTTTTAGTACAGAATTATTTGTTTGTTAACACCTCAACACAGAGGTTAGCGTTATATTATTACGAAAGTAAGATACACTACAAATTCTTTACTTCAGGTATGAAAATACATTGCTTGCACAGCTAAGCTTTCCATAGCTGTAATATTTTGTAAACAATCATCATTTATACACATACACATACACATACACACATATTTATAACTATGAGATATTTAACAGTTTTTGTATTGAATTTTAGTTAAACATTGACAGAGTCATTCCAGTGTATCTCAAGTCAGCATCATGAAGGGTCTAGTGACAGGGATAGTCTTCTTGACATGGGGCAGACTGCAACAGGTGGATGTGATTTCCCATGGTCCCTGCTACTGTGGGGACAGTACTCCCCACTCCTAATTCCAGACACCTCCATAATGCTTACAGCAGCTGATTAAGTGAAACACTATTTTAAAAAATACAATGTAATTCAAATTAATTGGGCACTGTTATATTGTTAGCATCCTGCAGAATAAAGACAACTTTGACCATGCCATTTATTGAGAGGGTGTTGAGAAAATGGTAAAACAAATAGCTTTATCAGTACTCAAAAAATGAAATTGATACCAATAATTTTTGTTCCAGCAACATAAAAGTTGCAAAAATTACAGAAATTGATGAGTTGTCCTTAACTGCCAAGGAATGAATAAAAAAAAATCATATTAAAAACATCATGCTCCTTCCACTCTTCCTTGTAAACCATTTCTACACCTGTTCTCCACTGCCCTGTCCCATGAGAGCCTTGTTTTACCTGGGCACAGTCATGCCCAGGAAGGGCAAGCACACACCTGCTTGCAGTAGTGCTGCTCTCAGCAAGCCACACAAGGCTGGCTCAGCCTGCCCCTTTGCCACCTCACAGGAGGGAATAGGGAAGAGGATGAGACACAGCCCATCCCCATCAACAGAATGAACACAAAAAGCATACCTCAGTCTCATCTTCGGTCATTTGTCCCCCTGACCCAATGTAAACATTAATCTTTTTGGATGGTTAGAGAACAGTCATTGATATAAAAGGACTAAAAAGAGGGAAAGGCTGTACTATACAGCATTTTCTAGGGAATTCCTGTGTTTACCAGATTGCATTCCACCTCACAAGGGGAAAGTTCCCATACAGTACGACAATATTGCTGGACAGTTGTATCATCTGCTCTTTATTACACTTGTATAAATCCAGCAGAACTCCAATACTCCACCTTGGGCTGGTTTTGAGGTTTGGGGATTTTTTGTTTCTTTTTTTTTAAAATTAGTTCCTCTGGATGCCTACTCTTGTAAATGAGAACAAATTTTGTCCTTCTCCTCTTACGTTTTACTGTCCAGTCTTCCTCTTCAGTGATTTATTTACTGACTGAATGAAATGAAAAAAAAAAATCTAAAAAAATTATTATCTTCATTGAATACATAATTAATGTTAATTAATGTTACTGCACTTTGTGAATTTCTTATTTATATTCAATATAAAGATGTTTTGATACAAGAATTGGTGTTGACAAATACATATTTAGGCTAACTGTAACCAACTCCTGTAATAGCAGAAAGACAGAGCAAAGACTTTACTTACCAAGCCACCCTGATCCAGAATTGGGTATACACATATCTGTTTCAGCACTGGGCAACACAAATCCAACTACAAAAACTTCAACCCCATCAGCCATCAGGGCCATTCCCAACACAAAGAAGAGGGCCCACTGGAAGCGACCATGGCCACATTCTTGTATTATTAATTCATATTGCTGTGCTAGCTCTTCTTCATCCGCTTTTCTCTCTGTTTCCAGTTCATGGCGATCCTTATATTCATCACGCATAGGTTGACCTAAGGCCACCATGTCCTCCTTTCCCTGCCCCATGCTGGGGATTCCCTGATACTCCCCTTCATAAATTTCATCATCTTCATCATGTCCTTCAGTTGCTTCACTTGATCCTTCATCATCATTAGCTTCTACACCATAATTTCCTCCTTGAACATAGTAATCATCATCATCTTCCTCATCCTGGAATCGATTGTAGGACCTCTGTGTGTAACCGTCCTGGGCTTTGTCAACAGCTTTATTCACTTTTTTCACTGCTTGCCTCTTCACCTCTTTGGCAATATCTTTCGCCCCTTTCACTAGTGAAGTCCTGTCTTTGTATGTGTCCTCCATCTTGTATCAAAGAGGAACTGCTGTTATGCTGCAGAGGCACCTGATGAATACTCTTCGGAGTATCTATTGTGTGTTGGACATCAGTAGAAAAAGCTCAAGTACATGTGAAGCTGTAATATTCAACCTGCAAAATATAAGAGAAAAAAGTTTACTCCTTTTTAGATGTTTCTTCACATTGATATAGTACCATTTGAATCTTCATTTAAACACTGGACATCAAAGTACAGGACTTTCAATATACAAAGCTGTGTTTTCTTCAGACATACAAATATCCCATGTTACAAGAAAAATATGCTGAAGATAAAGTTGTTCTCTTTACATTTTTTTTTTCAGAATTCAATTTATTACTCTCTAGTCTTGCATACCAGGTTTTATTCTGAAAGAAACCAATCAATTCCATACACCATACATCATGTTGACTCTATCTTTAGCAGCCTTCCCCATGTGAACTCCCTGTTTTGTAAGAAAGGGCTACAAAGACTAACTTTTCTTTCAATGACTGACTGTGAAATATTTTTCCTCTGTCCTGCTGCTTAATACAAATCCTGTAGGAAGCTAATATTCCTCACGTCTGCATCAGTGCCTCAAAGCTGACTGGATATGACCATTGCATTCACACGGAATTTTAACAATTTGAAGTCCCACCCTAAAAAATTTAGCGCAGGGAGCTGTATGGATGAAAATGGTGGTACTTTCACACTTCGAAGATTCCCAATACCTAAATTATGGACAGACACATTCCTTTTTTTCCATGTCCATAGAAACAGTAGAGATAGACTTGAACAACTGTCTACCACCAGGTAATTCACCCCAGAGGGGTAAGTCTGGCATAAGTTCTTGCTAGTCTGTCTACATGAAAGCACCAAGACATTTTGCCTCAGTTCTCCTCCCTGCTCCCCTGCTGTATCTTCCTATCTTGTGCAGCCTCAAGGTCACAAATGCAGACACAATGAGTCAAGAGCAGTTTGCTTATTAGACTGAAGGCTAACCATTCCCTTCTTCTCTGTGCAGTTTCCAGGCATATCTGCAAGGCAATTTGCTCATCACACATCTTCACTATCATTAGGGGCAGGAGAAAGAAATGGCAGCAGTGTGCAGGCAAAGGGAAGGAAGAGTTGCAGGATACTTCTTTGGCAACAGTCCACAGTTAGAAGAGCTAAAACCAATTACAAAACTGCATCATTACTCATGTGTTTAAAGCTAAGGGTCTCAGTGAGAATGTGTGTGTAAGTCTGGGCACTGCAACAGATTGCAGAAACCTCTCCTCTCAGAGAAAGCAGGCTAAAATTTATGTAGCAGTGCTCCTAAGAAAACACTGCCTCCTTCCATCTTGGAGAAAAGGTTATTTTTAACCATGATCATTTTAATGATCTACTTTCCAGCATTACCTCAGAAAAACTGCATTAATACAACTAAGAAGGCAGAGACACGATGCAGGAGTAAAAATTGCTGGAAATTCCTGAAGCAAATCCTATTTCCTTTTCTAAAGCACTGTGAACTGCACTCCAAGCTCCATAGGAGAAGAACAGGGTAATGCTTTAAGAAGTTGCCCTCTATTCATTCTATTGTAGACACTGTCTCATGAAGAATATTCCAGACATCAGTTTTAAGAGTGATACTGTTTTGAGGAATAGGAAGAATCACAGACTGCATTAGAAAAACTAAGGGCATGATGTACTTCCGATAGAAGAAAACAAAACTTAAAATCACACAGACATGACATTAGAAGCTACAAGGTATTTCCCAGCTTTTTAACAACAGAAATTCACCCATAGTGGAAAATGGTTTTATTTTTAGTCTCTTCCTCTAGATTAATTTCATACACTTTGAATTTTTCTCACAGAAATCAAATGGGATGGCAGTATTCAGCTATTAATGTGAACTGAAGCATTTACTGGAAGAGAAATGCAGCCTAAAAAAAAGACATGATATAATATTTATATCTGCAAACTGTAGTCTGACTTCAGGTACATCATGATCCTTCTAAGTAGGTCATCCTGGTGAAACTTCTATGCTAAGGCAGTTTCTCTAATTACAGCTTTTTACTTTTCAAGGTGCTCCTTAGAAGTTATTCTTTGTGTACTGAATTAGGTATCTTATCCTTACCTACATGCAGCTGCAGTATCTACTAGCTGTGAATAAACATGCATTGCATCACAACAATCATTAGGTCTGCTGAAGCCTTCTACAAACACTTTCAAGAACTTAATGAACTTCTTAAAGGCACTTTTCTGAGGGTTAATGATTACAGCGTGTTCCTAGATTTTGATAATTTTAGATTATTTTACAATGTCCACACAACCTATTCAACAAGAACTCTGAATTCCTCTAATTTTTCGATTGATACTCAGGGTTTTTTTGTTTCTTTGTTTTGTTTTCCCAGTGAGTTCAGTCTTCCTTTAAGGATTTTTAGTTGTCAGATTTCCTGTTACTTGAGGGTATATATATAGAGGGAAGACAGCAGGAATTTAGTAACACCAAATGAACAAAAAGTTTAAATGCCAGCACTGGTATAACCACACTTTGCTCTTCTGTAGAACGCCTACCTCATGAGTTCAGCAATTCAGTCTTAAAACACAAATTTGCAAAAGTAACTGAACTTACACTGTAACTTATGATAGACCAGATATGTCAACAAGCAACTACACCTATTCAAACTCATTAACAGCATAACTCTGCTAACAAAAAAACTGCACAGAGACCAAGGAAAATTTCTATCAGGGCAGAAATCAGAAACTTATCTTGCCCACGTTTCCAAGCAGAATACCTAATTTGAACACTGTTCTTTTAAATGGCTTTGCTTTCTGAACAAACTGAAATCCCCGCCTTAAGGTGATAACTACAAAGAGGAATAATTTACAGCCCATGCATGATAGTTCCCCATCCTTTTAATTATGTTGGACTGATAGACTACAAGTAAGTAACTGGAAAGACTGAAAGAGAGAGGATTAATGGCTACCTGAGTAGCATAAAGAAGCAAAAGCATAGATGATAGCCTAGATGTATACTCTTGTTTGTACCGTCTCATCATACATGTTTGCTGGCTTTCACTTAACTAAATACCACATTCCTATTCAATTCTTTTAATTTATTAAAAAAAATCCCAAGAATATAGTGATTCCATCTGAAATGGAAATACTACTTCAAGAAATACTGACAAAACAGGTTTTTTCAAACACTCATACACTCAAACATGCATATACCAAAAAAAATCCTAAAACCAAATTGTTCTTTTGCTCTAGTATTTATTCTTTTCAATTCTATTACATTTGCAAATTCCAGTACATGTAGCACTTTGTATATATTGTTCTATATCTGAAACAAAGTTTGGACATTACAAACCAAATCAGCGAGATCCCACAAAGATATAAATCTATGACATGTCAGAAAACTCATTCCCACCAAGACTGCTGTGAGAGGACTCACTGAGCACTACCAGAGACATTAAGTATATGCATATCTTCAGATAATGAAGTTTTCAGAATAGATCTGGAAGTCACACTCAAACACAGCTACAGCACTTCACATACTGTTGCGGATTTAGTATAGCATCTTTCCTGTTTTTCTTTTGAATCTGTGATTGCTTTTCAAAGAAAAAAATTAGTAAAATTCTTTTCTAATCAAAGTTGACGCACATTTTACACATTTATACAAAGTTTTAAACGCACATTTTTCTTGGCATTTTTATTCTAGTTTAATTTTTGGTTTTCTACTGTCATTTTCTATTATCAATGATCATGGATACAGGTGTTTTGTGTTTTCTGAGTTTATCAGTTGCTCCAAATTAGTCATCATGTGAAGGTATAATCCTTGGTTAGATCATAACTACTTCAGATTACACTGCCTTGATGTGTCAAATGATTTTATAACCCAGGTTAATATAGGCACCCCAACTATGCTAACTCATAAACAGAAAATGCTATTGTCTTGCAAGTGCTTTCATTAAAAAAAAAAAAATAAAAAGAGATTAAGAAAAATAGAAGCATACCATACATTACATACCATGATAAAGAAAAATTGTTCTCAAGTATTACTGTATTTCTCCAACAACGTTTACATGGTATGGTTCAAATAACATAAAGGACGTAATCCCACAAGTGACCATAGACCTGAGCCATATAAGCAGAGTTACATCCCATTCTTGAATTAATGGTATACTCACAGACCTCCTTCCCATCTCTTCATGCACAAAGCTGTTCCAGAAGAGGCTTTCTTTTATTTTTGCAAAGTTGTACTTGCTTCAATATGACTCAATAAAGAGTAGAATCCTCAACAAAGTGTATTTTTTTTATAGAGGTATTCACTTTTTTTAAAATACAGAAGATTTGTCACCAAAGCTGGTGTAAATGGGATTCATTTTGTGTAATGTTAGCAGAGTAAAAGATAGGTTTCTGTATATTAAGCAAATTTTCTTTCTCTCACATTGAAAGTCACACATCCAGGCTGCAGTGCTTTTAGCTCAGGCTGCAGTTGTCAGAGCTAGGTAAACTACTGCAAGACTGCAGTGCCACCAGCAGTGGCAGTCCCCAACTCTCTCCTGATCTGACAGCATTCTCATCACTTGTTCTGTACCAGCACTTGTCATTGTACCCTCACTGCAACCACAAAAAATGCACACAAGATGAGCATGGGAATTCATTATTATAGTACATACCAAAGATCCTGAGCTCAGAAGAGACTAGGGTTTCATGGTATACTGCAATCATACTCTTCCCAATTTATTACTTCCCTTCCTCATTAAACCAGCAGAGATAACTTTCTGCATTTCTGCTCTACCTGCCCTATTTCTCTTAAAATATCTGATTGACTTTAATCTAATTAGAATAAAACAGAAGGAATTGTTTTTAGCTTGTTTTTACTTGAAATTTGATAACCTTTATCAGAAAAAAGTTATATATTTGCCTGAAAGCAAAATGTACACAGACATCAGCCTTTAACAAAAAATACTAACTCTAACTGACTCTTAGAGCCCTTAAGTACCATCAACCTCAAATATCTCTAACTAATTCTTTTCCCACAGAGCTTTTGATTACAGGCCTAATTCTTCCTCACTTAGAGCTGGATATATAAGCATGAAACCAGGATATCCAAAGGCTCTGCTTAAAGCAGTACAAACCAAAAATCTAATACTACAATGAAATCAGACCAAATGCATATACAGGACAAAAACTGTAAATTCTGTCCAGTGAAAATCAGGAAATTTTAACTGAATGATCTGTTATAAAAATTCAATAATATTGTAAAAATTATTCTCTGTAAAAATTATAGTTAGGAAGTGGGACATTCTCACTTTATACTTCCACTATGTTAGTCCTACCTTACATTACTTCTATGCTTCAAATATCCTTGAAAGAATATCCTAAGAAAGGTGCCACAATGCTAATAAGTTTTATGAGGACCACCATCCTTTTAACAATGACATAGACACATCTAATTCAGCTTACTGTAATTTAGATTCACTCAGTCTTCTAAACCCCTCTGATCCACAGTTGCGCCCAAGGTCACAGTCTGGACTGAAGATTCATCTATGGTCCACCCTCTCTTATTAAGCTTCCTTCATGCTTTCTTTTGACCTACAAAATAGCTTTATTACTGAAAGCAAGGGAAGACGTTATCTACTCTTGGGTTGTTATAACGTCTAAGTCCATAGAATTAGACTCAGCTCGATGCACCCCTAACACTAAGGCCAGGCAATGTTACAAAACTGAAATAGCCATACCAACTAATTAAATTATAGCAGCAAAACTGTAAAGACTCTACAGTAGAGTGATCCTTTCCTTCAATTTTTTTTTTTTTTAAATCAAAAGCAGCTTACTTTTCTAGGAAAAGGTTACTGAACAAAACACAGGACATAATATGAAATTTCTTGCTGTCTTTCACAGAGTAAATTAGTAACAGAGAAAACACATACAAAGAAAATAAGAATTATTCAGTTGGTTTTGGTTTTTTTTTTTTTAAATCCAATGCTTGTAACTTATTTTACCTTTCTGTATGTAAATACTATAGTTTTGATTGCTTTTGTCAGTTTTGCAATGAGTCTCATCACTATCTGCCTTCTTGAAGTTTCTACATGTTTTTACCTGGCAATCACTAAAAAACTCATTCTCCTTAAAGACAAGGCAGGCTCATTGGAATGTTCCTCCAATATTGTGGTTTTAATTTGAATTTGAATATTCTACCATGCTTCCTGTTGACCTCTTAAATGAGCATTTCCAGGATCTGTGTTGAGTTGCGGTTACTGAAACGCATCAGCTTGTTCAGTAAGTATTGACAAGAATCAAGCAAGGAGAAATTTCATCCAGACTAGATGACATAAACTAAGTCTCTTCAGTAGAAGTTAATGAGATTTCATACTGTACCCACATTAGCAACAGTGACTACACAAATCTTAGAAAAGTTGAAATTTCATTATTTTTAAAACTTTATTTTTAACCAAACATATTTAAATATATCTCTGCACTTTTAAGGCTGCCTCAGTAAAAGAAAACTGTATTTCCCTCCGGAGCCAAGACCTATCCCTCTTTTCATATCTACTTCCCCAGAAAATTAACTTTCTTCATTAGGACATGTGTTTCCAATATTTTTTGTAGTTTTCAGTTGTCAGAATCATAGTGAAAACAATCATTCTGCATGTCATGAGGGAACAGCACAATGCAGTTGAACAAGTAAGTTTTCATTGAACAATACTGGCGAACAAAAAAACACCACCACCAAAACCACACTGACCAACGATTTCTGTCTTATATCTGCCATGGTCATGTTTGCTGCTGTACAGCAGCAGATAAGAGCAGATAAGAGTCTTCTCTGAAAGTAAAGGCCCATCAGCTGTCATGAATGGCTCAAGGTCAAAAGTAAGCAGAAAAATAATTCCCCTTCCAATGAAGAAGACAAATGAAACAAACCATGGGACAGATATACAAAAAAACATATTTTAAAAACACCAAGACTGAAGAGAAGTTCTAAGAAGAATGGCCAAGGAGTCCTTACAATGCATCGTAAAAAGTCTGCCGGGAATAAAATCTGCATATGCAATAGGACAAGCCTCCACCACTGAAGCAGCCATTTCTGAAACTGCTCTGCACAAAGCTGTGAAGGTACTATGAAACAGCAACTGTACAAATACTACACTGTACAAATGATAGACAAATACATGGCAGATGCCACAGAACAGCGCTGGAGCTTTGGAAAACTCAGTAATGTTGAAGGGCATCTTGTAGAGTAAGCTGTATGATGAGCTGGAATTAAACATCTTTCTTTTCTTCCTGGAATAAAAAGGGCAAGTGTTCTATACATTTTAGGAGGAAATACAGTCTCAGATCCCACTGGGAAAAACTTTCTGAGAAGAATTACATTCTCTTTCTGCCAGCTTTCTGCTGGGTTACATCATCCCTGCACCTGCAGAATGAGAATCCCAAGACTTTTCTCATCTCTGAGAATTCCACCTTTCTCTGATGCTGCTTTACAGTGGCCTCCTCAAGGGGGATCAGCTGTTGCAGTCAATAAACCTTGGTAAGAGAGTAGTGGTTTCTTGGCACAGTGTTAAAAGGTACATCAAGATCCTGGTTTTTTAATCCATGCTGCCTTCCAGGCACTTTGCTATTCACTCAAAGCACACACTATTTTTTCTTTAACATCTGTTACTTTTTATTGTTTGTAACAGATATGAAAAGTTGGGGGAAAAAATCCCTTTTTTAGAATTCAATAGTTCTTATTTCCTAAATGTTTTGGTTTCCTACATTTTCAGGGTGGCAGTTGCTGAACCTGCTACTTCAGTTTTATTGTTTTGTCTCACAAACTTGACACCAGACTGATGCTATATCTAAGAATCCCAAGCACTCATGTGAACCTGCCTCTCCTTCAGTAAAAGATTGCCTCTTTTGAGTAAATAGTGATGAACTATATCCAGTGATTTCTGTGAGTGAAAGCTTCCTTACTGAACTTCAGGAAAAATCGTTATCAAGATATGTTGTGAAAACCGATAAATACGAAAAGCAAGAATGACTTAGAAGCTTTTCTGGTGAGGGATTTTTCCAGATTCAGTCATGGGAATCTGAGAAGAAACGGAGCATACATCAATTTGACCTAAAAAGCAAAGGGAAAAGTGGAATAATTCAAAGTGAATATTAAAATTAAATGAGCCTGAGTGAAAAACATGAAATACAGCAGTGAATCTAGCTTAATTTAAAAAAATACATAGGTAAAGCTATGTATAGCTCTCTTAATATATATGAACAATTATTATTTTAGGTAGACATATGCATATATGTAATGAAATCACAGAATCATATAATGGTGGGGCCTCTGGTCAAACCTCCCTACTCAAGCAGGGTCATCCTAGAGAACATGGCATAGGATTGCATCCAGGTGCTTTCTGAGTATCTCCAGTGAGGGAGACTTTACAACCTCTCCGGGAAATCTGTTCCAGTGCTTGGTCACACACATAGTGAAGAAGTTCTTCGTCATATTGAGGTGAAACTTTCTGTGCATCGGTTTATGACCCTTGCTTCTTGTCTTATTGCTCAGCACCACTGAGAGGAGCCTGGCTCCATCCTCTTGGCACTGTGCCTTCAGATACTGATATATATTTGTAAGTTCCCTCTCATTCGTCTCTTTTCCAGGTTAAAGAGGCCCAATTCCATCAGTAAATGGGGCCCCACTTGGAGCATCTCATAAGTGAGCTGTTCCAGTCCCTAATCACCTTTGTAGCCCTTTGCTGAACTCACTCCAGGAGCTCCATGTCTCTTGTCCTGAGGAGCCCAGAACTGGACACAGTAACTCCAGATGAGGCTTCACTAGGGCTGAGCAGAGTGGCAAGATCATCGCTCTCGACCTGTTGGCAATGCTCTTCCTGGTATCCCCAGGATACCAGTGGTCTTCCTGGCCACAAGGACACACTGCTGGCTCATGGACAGCTTATTGTCCACCAGGACCCCCACATCTTTTTCCACAGAGCTGCTTTCCTTTATCTCAGCCTGCAGACTGTACTTGTACCTGGGATTATTCTTTCCTGGCTGCAGGACCCTGCATTTGTGTGTGTTGAATTTTAGGCCGTTCTTCTCTGCCCATCTCTACAACCTGTTGAGGTTCTTCTGAAGGGCTACACAGCCCTCTGGGATATCAGACATTCCTCACAGAGTTCAATACATTCCAAGCGTTTAGAGGACAACCACTGTGCCTCCTTGGACTGCCTTTCCTAAGCAGCATGTGGCCCTTCCTGACAACGTTCCTGCCACGTGAGCTGTCCCACCATGTCTCTGTAATTGCAATAAGATCAAAGCCCTGCAACTGCACACTCATGCTTATTCCCACTAATGTGGTTTAACCCCAGCCAGCAACCAAGCACCACACAGCCACTTGCTCACTCTCCCACCAGCAGGATCAGGGAGAGAATCAGAAGGGTAAAAGAAAACACATAGGTTGAGATAAAGAGAGTTTAATAGGAAAAGCAAAAGCTGTGCACACAAGTAAAGCAAAAACAAGGAATTAATTCACTGCTTCCCATGGGCAGGCAAGTGTTCAGCCATCCCAGGCAAATAGGGCCCCATCACATGTAACAGTTACAGGGGAAGACAAATGCCATCACTTCAAACATCTTCCCAATTCCTTCTGCTTCCCTCTACTTTTTGTAACAAGCATGATATCACATGGTCTGTAGGGATCAGCTGTTCTGGCTGTGTCTCCTCCCAGTTTAGTAATCAATCCTTAGTAACAACTAACTCTGGGTAGAAAAAAATTACAAGTTCAGTTGAAAAAGAAATAGTTGTGCTTGGTGGGTGTATTGGGTTTGCATGAAAAGGTTTGATAACAGGACAGCTACAGGGGTGACTTCTGTGAGAAGCTTCCAGAAGCTTCCCCCATGTCGAAAAGAACCAATGCCAGTCAACTGCAAGATGGACCTACCTCTGGCTAAAGCCAAGCCCATCAGCAATGATGATAACACTGCTGGGATAATGTATTTAAGAAAGGGGGTGGGGGGGGGGGAAGAAAACTGCACAACTGCAGTTGTAAAGAGGTCTGAGAACGTGTGAGTGGAACAGCTCTGTAGACACCAAGGTCAGTGCAGAAGGAGGAGAAGGAGGTGCTCCTGGACCCAGAGCAGAGATTCCCCTTCAGCCCCTGGTGAAGACCATGATGAAGCAGGCTGCCCTGCAGCCCATGGAGATCCATGGTGAAGCAGACACCCATTCAAAGGTCTTCTGGTAGGACCTGTGGCCCTATGGAGAGAAGAACCAACACTGGAGGAGGTTTACAGCAGCATGGAGACCCCGTGGGAGAACCATGCTGGAGCAGTTTGCGAAGGACTGCAGGCTGTGGGAAGGACTCATGTTAAAGAGGTTCATGGAGGACTGTTTCCCATGGGAAAGACCCCGCACTAGAGTAGGGGAAGAGTGTGAGGAGCCCTCCAGCAGAGAAGGAAGGAGCAGCAGAGGCAACATATGACAAACCAACTTAAACCCCCAGTTCCCATCCACCTGTATGGGGGGAAACAAGTAGCTGAAACTGTGAATGAAGTTGCATCTGTGAAGAACGGAGAGTTGAAAGGAAGGTATTTTACTATTTATTTTTATTTCTCATCAACATACTCTGATTTTATTACAATAAATTAATTAAATATCCCCAAGTCAAGTCTGTTTTGCCCATGACAGTAATTGGTGAGTGATGTCTCCCTGTCCTTATCTTGACCTGTGGGACTTTCAATATGTATTCTCTCCCCTGTCCAGGTGAGGAGGGAGGTGATACAGTGGATTGGTGGGCACTTGGCACCCAGCCAAGGTCAAACCACCAGAGTGGTATAGACTGATTTGTTTGTTATCCCAAAGGTGCTAGAAAACAATGAAGGAAATGAACCAACAAAACATTTTCTGACAACTATTTTAATAAAGAGGTGTATTCATGCCACCTCTCATAAATCTGGTTACACCAAAATGCAAATTTAAGACGGTGATTACATTCTTTGAACTGAATGAATATTCTCACAGTTCAGATTTAAGTCTGCAGTCATGGACCTGAGGGTCTAGGTGAATAACAGGCCAAACATGTTCCACCATGGCCGCCGGGTCATGAGCCCTGCGGTTCCCAGTCTTGGAGGTATTCAAAACACAACTGGACAAGACTCTGAACTGTTTAAGTCCAGGTCTGAGACTAGATGACCTCAAGAGGTCCTTCTCCACCCAAATTACTCTATCATTCTAACACATAAAAAAAAAAGAAATCTTTTCTCCTACATTAAATGAAGAGCTCTTTTTTTATAAATGAAAATTAAGCATGAAGTGCTGAATATGTCATTGCACAAACATATCTTTCACAGAACAACTAAAAAGGTTTAGAATCCAGACTGGAAAATCAGAGGAAGAGAAAGGGACACCTCAGCAAACTGCAGTAGAGAGGTGGCTTTTACGGTTAGGTTAGTTGCCCACCTTGACATAGGCAGGAATCAAAATATGTCTTTAAATTAGTATTTGGTTATTTCAACATACTGCTCTTTGAAATGTGTTTTTTCATAAACTTACTACATCTGAGAGTAAAACAACTCAGAAAAATCTAAACTAAAAATAGAAAGCTGCATAACTACAGAAGTAAAAGTTGTGTCAGGTACAGATCATTACAAAGAATAAGGCCATAACTAAATTGATAAGTATACTTGCACATGAGAAATAACAATGACTATCAGACTCTGTGACATGGAAATTCATCAATATGGGAACTCAGCTATAATAAAAAATGGCAGAAAAAACATCCATAGAGTGCTGTAAGAAAAACAGCAGATAACAGGTACCCAGGCAAAACATATTTTCAGTGTTTTCAAAATAAATTTATAAATAGGAAAAAAAACCCCTACAAGTTTAAAGAGAGATTGAACTTAAAATCTTTATATAGTTTTACCTTATTTTTCATTCTGAAATAATTAAAAGTTTATGATCTCTCTCCAAATATCTTGGCATCTCATATGAAGGAAGGAGGAGGTTATTGTACAGATTACTTTAGAAGTGGCCTGCAGTCCTACATTGTTTTTATTTTTGTACAAGTACAGCCAAGATTGCTAAATTTCTTCTTGCAAAGTGATCTATTTTTACAACCACATGTTCCCTATTCTTCTTAAAGAATAGAGTATATTCTAAAATATTTGGCTGAAAAAAACTATACTGTGGATATTCCAAATGATGTACAGCAATCTTTACTATGTCATCCTATTACTTTAGGATTTTCCTAGGACTGTTTCCTGCACTGTGCCACGTGCAGTGTTTTTACTAGAGGCCTGTGATCACAGTAATGTATTGCTCTGCTTCAAATATACCTGAGCTATTAAAGATTATGCTAGTGCTAGTTCTGCAGCACTAAAAAAAGTGATTCTGGACACTCATAAAGTCTTTCATTTCCCTGGGAGAAAATTTAAGAGTTTCAGGTGGAAATAACTTTTTTTCACAATTAAGGCTGACTCACTGTCTACCAGGCTTAACTAGGTAAAAAAAGAAATCATGAGTGCCCTAATCTCCCCAAATACAAACACTGCTGCTAAAAATCTGACTGCATTTTTTTAAGGTTGCACTGACTTATCATTGTACAAATTGTTTACATGATTTTATTCCACACTGGAAAAAAAAAGACTTCATAAAGATTTATGATAAAATCATGCATTAGCCATATTCAAACTGCATCATATGCTGACAATACATCTTCAGTTTTTTAACGTGAATCCTACTATTCCAAGTTGCACAGTATACATGTGCCTTAGCACATGTAGTTTTTCAGCAAGTGTAAGAAAACTTCAACTCCTAAAGTAAATTAATCTAAGTGTCTGCAGGTGTATAGGTCCCATTAAAACACAAATTTAATATTTTAGCAGTTTATATTTTAAATTGCTGCTTGGTTCACTAAACTGCATAAGCCTTTATTTTTTAAGTTTGATAACAGGGCTGAGAAGGTATCACAGAAAAAGACTAAAATAATGGTCTGATGAACATACAGCAATGCAGCAATCTCTAGCTTTTCAGATTCTGTAACTTAGACTTCTGACAAAATGGGATTTATCTGTATCTCAGAGTACATTATGCAATCAGTGTGGCTTTTTTCCCTTGGGTAGAATATGTAGAGGTGGATGGCACAACTGAATAAGTGCAGTGCTCTGCCATTGAAAGCACACAAAAGGCAGCAAAATGAAGATGGAAGAGCTGGTAAATATTTTTTTTTTCAATTCCAGTAAGCTTCCTGCAGCTTATTCTGGAAACAACCTACTTGCCAAAATGAAAAAATGTTCTGTTCCTTGTGTTTGGATCTGCACAGCAAAATGGTGTGCTGGGATGAAACATCTCAGAAATAAATTCTGTTGTATAAAACATTTTCTGTTTTATTTTAAAGTAGAAAGGCACCTGGTAGTCTTTTTTCTGTGTATGCTTTATGGATGCGGACAATTCTCTGGTTCACTGAGATCCTCAGTATTCCAGCTTATTCTTAGCCTAATTCTCAGTCTGGTTCTTGAAATGCTTGACACCACCAGTGGAGTCTACCATCTTACTGAGATTTCCCTGCTTTGAAATTGACTGTCTTTCCTCTTTCGTAGAGTTTTAATTGCCTGCAAGGCTTCAAGTGCCTCAATAGGTCTAAACTACCTGCCCAGCCTCACCTGGGACCCTTCATAGGCACTCAGATCCTCTGCCATGAGCTCAGCTTCCCTTTTAAGTCAGACCTGGCCACCCCACATCTGCCTGAGCTTCTCTGTAGGGTTTCTGTCTCCTATCCCATGCTAATTCTGAATCCCAGACTGGATTTCCCTGGCTGATCTTGGAGTAACACTGCCCCACTCTGTTTGATGAGCATCAGAGTGTTGATGTAAAACTTTTGCTCTCACCATCTCTGTACACTCTGCCTGAGGACCGTGACATGTTTCATCAGTGAAGGCACTGCCCTGGCTGCACTGGAGTACCCCTCAGATACTGCCTTCTCTTCCCTCCTGGAGCAGTCTCATGGTTGCTACTGCTTGGAAGCTCTCACAAAGGCTGAAGCCTGAGCCTACCTGGAGGTCCTGAACCAGCAGGCAAAGGGTGCTTGTGGCCGGGGTTCTGGTGAGATTCATGAGGGCAAACAAGGTGTGCTGGGTAACTCAGGCTTCTCACAGAGACTGAGGCTATCTGCCTGCTTTGCTGACTACCCTTAGGATCATGAAACCTCACTGAAAGCTGACAGTGAGACCACTGACAGCAGGCTGAAATTCTCAACAAATAGGTTCTTCCCTTCACTGAAAATCTGAAGGCACCTCTAAGCACCAAAAGTTTGAAAACTGTTTAATGCATACAGAATCGTATAACCAAAAATATGATGCCTATTGGGACCAAAACTGCGATCTGGAAAAGCACTAGGAATAGCCAAAGACACACACTGGAATATGTGGCAGTATTTTTCATTAGCAGTCACTGACTATAGCTGTTACCACAATGACTGGCAGAAATCTCACTTTTGATGTATGTGCTGAGTTTAGTCTACAAACAGCCATTGGTTTAGTTCTCCATTCTGGCATGACAAGGAGAACTTACACTGCATTTCAGCTACTGAACTGCCCTTTTTAATATCAAGCCTCTGTTATCTATCTGTGATTCCATTTTTATGTTCTGCCACATGGAGCAGCGATGCTCCCCTCAAGTCAGAAAGCCTTTTCACAAGGAACATTAAGGATGAACACTTAGGACTGGATTAGAATTAATTAAAATGCTCACACTGAAGCCCGTGGGATTTGGAATGAACAGGTACCACTCTTCATGGAATGATTACCTTCAGTTTGCTAGGACTGCATGCTAAAAACATAAGAAACAAGTCAAAATTCTGCACAACTTCTGACATTGACTGGCATTATGAATTTATAGAAGTTCAGCATTTTCTACATCATGAATGAATATTCAATGAGAAAAATGTCATTGAAAGAAATTCTTAAAAGGACAAAGGCTGATCTCCGTGACACTGCTGTACTAGGGAGGTCATGAGTTTGATTTCCTGTGCTGGTATTCAAACACCATATTAGAAATATTATTGCAGCAGGATCTATTCTGTCAAATGTAAAGAGCAGAGTAGGAGCTATTAGACATTTTCTGGAGGGGGTGGTATCAAAAATTTAGTTGAATCTTTGGTATGGAGCACACTGAGAAAAACTTAAGCTCACAGTTCTGAAAGGTGGATAACAACTACCTCTGCCAGCTGCTAAGACTGAATGTATGAATTCCTCTGCTTTCTTGATTCAGATTAGAAGGGTTTTCATTAAAAGGAATTGGAATAAAAATACAGAGGGGGAAAAAGAGCCAAAATCAGTAATAGCTGCTTAATAATGAAAAGAATCCCTCCTTCTTATTGGCTAAAAATGTTACTTGTTTATTACAGCAATATGGGGTACATGTAGGACCTACAAAGTCATATTAATGGTTTTCTTCTAACCCCCATAGTTCAGTATAATTCAATAAAACAATCCATTATGAGAGAGTTTACACAGCAGCCTTATTTAATTTTTCATGTTATTTCCATGTTTTAAAAGGTGGAATATTGGTAATATTTAAATCTGATAGTTGGAAAGGCAAAAAATATGTGAAAGGTACATATTACAAAATAAAAAAGTTATCAGGTAATCTCCTGAAGCCTCATCACCATGGCTAGGCTTCGCGAATGAAGATTTGAGAGGGGCTCTACCCACGCTTGCTACAAGCGCACTGATGGCTAAAAAGGCCAATGCGAGATAGACAAGTCTGGTTGCAGAAGGTACAGCAGAAAGACTCCCCAGGTGATATCGACAAGACGCAATTCTTTCTGCGTTGTCTTTTCTCCTCGAGAGTGATCCTGTGTGTGTTCTCAAAAGCAGCAGCAGCAGCGGCATTATAGATGGAATCTCCTGAAGCCTAAACTCACACTGGTTCAATCCCTAAAAAACATATGTCCCCCAAGAGGTAAGAATTGCTTAAGTTTGTCACCAACTTACTTTTAGCTTTGGTAGACTTACAGCAACAGTGTTCTTACACTCTGACGCTACAAACGTCAATAAGGTAGCAACCCGGCCTGGCTGTGTTCTGAAGTAATTTGCCCTTCAATTTCTGTCTTCAACAGATTAATCATTAACTTTCTTTTACGCCCTGGCTCTTTACTGATACTGCCCTCAAACAAAACTGATCATGGCTCTTCAACAGGTAATGAAGTAGAAAAGCCACAACAGTAGTACATGTTCACATGTGCTTTTTATTTAACTGAAGATATTGCTACTGTTAGTGAATCAAGAAAGAAATGCCACGTCAGTAACGTCCCTTGAATGCCACAGATGAGGTGGATCATACCCTTATCAGCACCTCAAATACACACACAGACCACATTGTAGAACCACTATTTGCACTTGCACGGCTCCTCCAGTGGGTTCTCATTTACCCTCATGCTTCGGCATGCACTGTTTAAATGTTCTGCATTAGTAATAGGCATTTATAAGAATTTCCATTTTTCTCCTATTCAGACTTGGTCTATTATTATCACTTTTTTTGTTCAAAAGAAACAGTAAGATCCCTCCCTTACTCATCCCCAACGGGGGCCCTAGATGACTCAAATCAGATTATATTTTTGGTTCAAAGACAGAAAATTATCTGTATGCCATCAGTGTCAGCTGACTAATGAAGGAACTTGGTGTTATACTCTAAGCAAGTCTCTTTATTACTCCATGGCTATGAAATCTGAAGAAAGCATAAGAAGGAGCAACCCACTCACATGTGTGTAAACGTATAGGTTCAAAGCTGGCAAAAGGAACAGCAAATTAAGTCCAAATTAAGGCCCAGTATACCATGGCAGATATGCTCCAAAACTGATTGTCATTTTATAGGGGAAAAAAAAGAAGAAAAACCCCAGATGCCATAAATTTTTAAATTTAATAAGCAAAACAATGTTAGAAAAAATTCTTGCTTCATCAGCCAATTAGTTCTTGCTTATAACTTACAATTATCTTTTTAAAAGCATCACATTGTGGTGGCTTCAGGATATATATCATATTGATCATAGTTCCGTGAATGTATGTGCATTGGTTTAACCGGAAATAGTTTTGCAGATTGTATAGTTGATGCAATGTTCAGTGCTTACATCTCTAACGCAAGGGACCTTCCCATTAAGGAAATGCAGGTTTTAATTTAAAAACTTTCCAGGAATTTGAATCTGTGTATCTTTTCAGTCCACTGCATGTGTTCCTGCTCTCCTGACCTCTCCATAGCTTTCAGTTGTACAGTTCACACACTCAGTACATAATCCTTGTGTTCTATGCTGTTGTAGCAGTTAGATTAGCAGGTAACAGGGTTTTTCTTAATTGTATTTTTAGCATTTACCTAGATATTTTTAAAAATCTCTACATGTTTATGGAGCCTTTATGAAATACAGCAACAGTTCCTTCTGTATAAACTCTATTCTAGTTATGCCATCCACTTTCTCAAAAGCTTTTGATTAAAAATATCTTCCTAATTAAAAACATACATTACTGAAATAATCCAAGTCAGAAAACATCACAGAATTACCACCTCGAGTATTTAAAATATTAAATAAAGATGAATTCAAGTTTATTTAAATTCTAAAAAAAAAAATGTTTAAAGAAAATTGCTAGCATAAAGTTCAGCCAATGAAAGGATACTTCTGCACAGATACTTTGATACTTCTCTCAGAAATTTGTTTTCTCAGTCACAGGAGTGGAGGAGGGTGGTGTACTGGAACCTCTAGCTCATTCCTATTCCTACATATTGAAATACAGACATACATAAAGGCTTCCATTCATTTCACGCATAAGAGGTACAATATAAAAGAGTTTCTCCTATCCAGGGAAAAATACTTCTTTACCCTATAGCCACAAATAAAATGGACCTAAAGTACATTATATTTAACAAGGAATAATCAACATTTGACTGAAAAAAATTTATTGATAATTCAGCTCTATTTCCCACCAATCTCCTGGCAGGGACTTTGTCAACACTTTCTTGCCTCAAGATTTCCACTTTGTCAGCCAAGAGGTCTTATTCTGCAAGAACCTATTCCCTTGAGTAAATAATTAATGTAAACAACCCTATAGCAATAAACAAGATTATATATATTATGTATATATATGAGTGTGTGTATGTAAAAATAAATGTGTACATATATGGGGAACATCTCCACTAGATGTTTCTTTGGAAATGACATTTCTTGTTTTTGATTCTCAGAACCTGCTTCTGTACAACACTGGCCATAGAGCTAGTAAAAGTGAATGTCGGTGAAAATTAACTAGTGTATCTGACTGTATTATTTTGAGATTAACCATATGAGAAAATATGAAAGAAAATATGCCAAACCTCTTCTGTCGCTACAATCAGAGAAAACCACTTAGCCCAGGATGCAAAAAACCTTACACATTTCCCAGAGAAGGAAAGAATAAACTATGGATGTCAGACACTTGGATACTGCAGGTAAAATTTCTATCTCATGAGCAACCACTAGCACAAAGCAACTTATGCTAGTTAAAAAAACCCAACACTACAGACTTCATGGTTTCTGACTTCACGTGAGGACCCTTATTCAATATATTATTTCCATCTTAGAATAACTGTATTGTACTGTGAAGTCTGGTAATTTCTATTCAAATTGTCCCTGTATATTCCAATGTACAGTTCCCTAGGAAGAGTAAAGTAGCCAGAAGATTAAGTCATGGTCACTATAAGCTACAACATCGCCATAAATAAATAAATAATTAAATGATTCTGCAGTTCTACGATTTGGTCTTTTAATGGTAGAATAAATAACATCATTTATCAGCTAACTCATTTTTTTATTAAGGTTATCCTCTAGATTTTGTGTCTCAGTCTGTGTCAGTACAAGAATTTATAGCCAAATAAGAGAAATTTTACAGAATACAGATTAACAGGATGGAGTATTTTGTTGATAGTAATCAAATTCCCTCTCAATCATAAATTCTTCATTCCCAGGTGCACATCTTCTGAATCTGTATACAAATACAGCTGTGAAAAGAAGCCCTGATCTTAGCCCAATACTGTTCTGATGTGAGTAGAAGGGCTCACAGAGGACGGATACTAAGTTATTAACTTCCAGTAAGTATATGGTCTCTTATATCAGTAGAGTTATAGAAAAACGAAAGTGTGAAGAAACTTCTGGAGATCTACTCTACTTCTGCTGAAAGCCAGGTAAGCCTCAAAATTAGATCACGTTGCCCAGAACCAAGTCCAGGAAAATTCTAAGCATATCCAAAGACAGAAGGGTTACAGCACTTCTCTGCATCTACTCTAGTACTTCACCACCCAGTGGTGTTTCCATTCTGTTTCCTGACTCTATCTTCTTACTAGTCACTCATTAGATGATGGAACACAGCAATTAGATTTCTCTATCTTCCTTTGGTCTTCTCTTCCCAGCTGAGCAAACACAGTCTCTCCTTAAGGGGTATGCCCCAACTGATTGCTCGACTGTCAGTCTGGCAGTTTCTTTCTTCACAGGTTGGTAACTGTAGTTGTTCTGTTCTGGAAAACTGTACCTGCAGCAAACACAGGAAAGCCTGGAATATTTAGGAAACATTTTATTCCTATCCCTGCCACAACAACACTCATCCATTTAAAAAACAAGTGGGATGTTATACATATTTCAGGTCATACCCTCAAGTTGCTAATATTTCAGCAAATATACACAATAAAATGACTCTTTGGTGATTTCTGTGAGCAAAATCTACTTTAGAGAGAATTCAATATAATTGAAAGAAGTTGGTTTGCAGTAGTTTCCCAGATATTGGAAAATGTATTTTCTTCCTTTGGACTAAGGAGCAGGGAGTCTCCATACTCATTTGTTACTGTAATACAGTAATTAGCAAGCAATTTCTCCAGTGAAAATTTGTTCTACGAAATAACTTCTTTCCTAGGAAGAAACAGTTTTCCTGTCTACTAAATGATTAAGTAGAATGGCAGCAGTGTGCTTATTGTTTTAATCATTGAACAAAAGTGACTGAAATATAATTTCCAGCGTCTCCTTATTCCTACAGAGGAAGTCAGTCCAAAATAAGCAGCACTTCACCCAAAACTGCCTTGAGGAGGTAAGGTGTCCACTAAAGTAAATGTTGTTTCCAGACTACTAATTAGTAGTGTCCCAACTTGGACAGCTCTTCATGGACAGACATTGCCAGGGACAGACAGTGGATAGCCAAGACATAACTCCAGCAAATACCATATGAGATGTTTATGTTTTATTAATTTGGATTTTAGCTGCTAAAGTTCTTAAGCTAGGAGCAAGTTTAGCTCTGTTCAATATAGAACCTATAATAATGGTCTTTGACAGGAACTCATTTTAGGTAATTAACACTCATTTTCTAAACATCCATTTCTTAAAATGTGTTTGGCTAATTGTTTAAAGGTTTTTTCCACCCAGCCTTCTAATTTTATAAGCAAATACACAGAACCACGATGCCATTATCTTTTAACCTCTGAGAGTTTGTGATTGGTTGTTCAAGATGTACAAGGACTGGTATCATATAATTAACATATAAATATGTTTTGAATACAGGTGTCTACTGCATTCAACTGGAATATGTCTTCCAGTGAGAATGGTTATAAACATGGGCCTAAATATATCTGTTTAGGTATTCAAAGTTTAAGGAGTTCATTTATGGAGTAGAAGATGGCTCAGATCCTTAATATCATTGTACTAAGCAAAACTTTTAAGACTTTTACAATTAATAAGGACTTAGACTCTCCTAAGTTCAGATGTGAATTGAATATGGAATTTCATCTGAAAAAACATAAATTAATCAAAATTTAATTAATTTAAGCAGACAACTGTTAGATGTTTCTACATGATGTCTAACCATGTAGATTTATAACACCTTTTAATGATTTTTAAGAAAAGCATCCTCATTTCTCCATGTCCAAGTTGTTTCTTTTTTTCTTTTCAGGATTTCATTTGAAGGCAAGAAAAACATTGGAGAGGAATTATTATTCCAGGTAAATGGACTAAAGAAATTATCAATGACTAACATAAAAGTTTTTCTAGTTTTCCCAATTGCTGCAACAGTCTTGGCCTGCCCAACTTGGAAAACCCTATGTAATATGTTAAACTTGGGAATCTATTTGTTAGTTTAGAACAGCAAAAAATGAACTTGTAAGTGTACACTTGCTGTCACCCATAGAAACTGTATTTTCAACAGGCAAATGTAGAGTCTACAAAAGGATTAAAAGGTATATACAGAAAATACATTTTTTATCTTTAAAAGTGAAGTCATGCCTTTATAACCTTCATAAGGTTTTATGAGGAAGGTGTACAGCCACAAGGAAGATGAATGGAGGACAATCAGCATCATCATCCATACTGGAGGATAATCTCAAGGATGTCTGTAGTTCATTTAGAGCATCATACTGGTGTACTAGACTGCAACAGAAAGTAGCTATTTTAAACATCATTATGTCTGCAGTATACTGCAGCCAGTGATGAGATGGCATACCAAGGAAAAGAACAGATTACATCTGCATAGCAGAGACTCCCACGAGCCCTAGTACTCCTTTTTTTCTTCTTTTTTTCTTCCTACCCGCCCCCCCCCTTCCCCCCCGATCACCCTTGCAAAATTTCCAGGCACAGTAAGGAAGTTTTTAGTTATGTGTCTTACATCACCAAGTGCATCTTCATCTAATGCTCTCATTACTTCCAGAATTTGATTTATTTAACAAAGCTGACAGGAAATAAAGTTAAGTTGTTTGAAACTGAGGCACTGCATACACGCTGAAAAAGGGTATTAAATGGGTAAGTGAATCCAGTGTCAGTGGCAGACTGCACCAGCTACATGTGAAGTGAATCAGTGATTCTGTTCACAAGAAATGATGTCTAGACACCCAGAATACTGCCCCAAAGAAAAAGCCAACATAAACTGCACAGCTATGTGCTGATATGAAAAGTAGGAGAGCAAGACACGTGCTTCGTACCTTCATCTAATGCATTTAGAATTATCTTCGTTTGACTTTTTGTTTAAAATCAGGTCAAAAGTAACTCTTTAAAAACTGAGAAATTTGCACTGTAAAATAAAGAATATACATTTTCTAAACTCATAAGAGACCATGGCAACTCTTGGTCTTATCTTATTTTCTTTTTCAGGACCAGCCTCATATGAGTTATGAAGAACATTCACATTTCCATAAATCCCCTCAAAAAGCACTAACAAGCCACCACTACAGGACCTTCCATACGTTGTACCAAGAAATTCTCTTTGTTTGCTTGAGAGTTAAAACGGGAAATGCCAAACAGTAGCTAGGCCTTCATATCTACACAAGGAAGATATCCTAAGTGCATTGCAAAGAGCTTTCAGCATGATCAGGAAATGGAAAAATACATTGTTGATCTTATCTTTATTGTTTGGTACTTGGGTATATTTTGTGATGGAATTTTCAAGTGCATTTCTTTTTGATGGAAATAATAAATATTTTGTCCCATTTTTAGAGATAGCATTTTTATACCATCAGCTGTCCAAAAGGCAGGATTTAAAGAATCCACAGAAGTGAAAAAGAAACAACACAAAGCTACATGATAGAGAGCAGTAACTTCCAACTGAAATATTAGAATCACAGAATGGATCAGGTTGGAAAGGACCACAGGTCATCTGGTCAAACCTCCCAACTCAAGCAGGGTCATCCTAAAGAACATGGCACAGGATTGTCCAGATAGTTTTTGAATATCTTCAGCGAGGGAGATTCCACAACCTCTCTGAGTAATCTGTTCCACTGCAAGGTCACCCACATAATAAAGAAGTTCTTCCTCATATTCAGGTGGAACTTCTTGTGCATCAGTTTCTGCCTCTTCTCCTACAGTTCAGGCTCTCCAAGAAGAGCCTGGCTGCATCCTCTTGGAAGGCTCCTTCAGGTACTGATTGACACTGATGAGGTCCCACCTTAGTCATCTCTTCTAGGCCCAACTCCCTCAGCCTTTCCTCATAAGAGAGGTGCTCCTGTCCACTCATCATCTCTGCTGCTCTCTGCTGGACCCACTCCAGGGCTCCATGTCTCTCTTGAGACTAGAACTGGACAGAGCACTCCAGATGTGGCCTCACTGGGTCTGAAGAGAGGGGAAGGATCACCTCCTGCAATCCATTGGCAATGCTCTTCCTAAGGCACACCAGGATAACATTGACATTCTTGACCACAAGAGCACACTGCTGGCTCATGGACAGTTCTGCTCCAAGGAATCCCTCATTTCTCAGGCTCAGGAACAGTACAGGGGAACACTTCATTTTTAAGGCTGCAGCAATGGCTGGGATTCATAGATAAAAGCAAAACCTACACACTGTCAAGGGAGGTGGGGACGGTGGAATTCAGTTTCTGAAACCCCCTTCTTGGGGTAAGCACTGCTACGCTTTCAGAAAGGGAAGTTTATCCTCCAGCTCTACAGGGAACGAATATGGTGCCATTTAAAGACCCAGCGGCCCTATAAATTGCTATGAGCTAAGTCATCTCTCCATTCCATGGTTACCATGGATAAATAGTAAAATAGTGATTAAATAATTAGTATTCATGATGTATTTCATGAAGCTTTTTCCTACACAAACCTTCAAATGATCATTAAGGAGGAAAAAAATCCTGCACAATGCTTTAATGCTGCTACCAACTGTATTAATTGTAACATGGATTTTCAGTAAAAATTCAAGACACGTTTATGAGACAAAGACAACCATTCTAGAACAAAGCACATAACTAGACCCACACATCCATGACCACAAAATAACCTGCAGAGGAAGAGAGAGACAGCTACAGGGGTGCTGATCTATCTAAAAAAAAAAAAACAACAAACAAACAAACAAAAAAACCACAACAACAACAACAAAAACAACACCAAAACCAAACCAAAGCAAACAAACAAACCCGCCAACCAAACAGCAGAAAAAACCACCTTGCAGCTGGCAAGGAAACATGAAGCTATGACAACACCATCTTCTTCATGAGTCCCAGATCAATAAAAAGCTATATGCCTTGTGTGCTGAACCAGCGACATTACGTGGTAGGTGTCGTTTGTATTTTTAATATGGTTCATCTTTAGTTCAATTAGAAATATTTGGATGGAATGCCACCTAATCATTTTGTTGATGCATGGCAAGTCTTTACTGTCAGCAGTCGGTCAGCAGAAATACAGACAAACAGAGGTAAGAATTTAGTCTTAAAAATGAAAATACATTAGTAATATCATAATTGTATTATAGTGCACTACACTTTAGCTGTAAGTAATTTCATTCATTGTGTATGCAACATTTAAACTTTTATTAGCCTCTCTGGATGGGAAAATGACTGAGTTGGAACCACAGAGAAGGAAAGGATGTGCTCGGTGTTGCATTACGCCGTTTGTTTTTCTTTTTTAACAAGAGGACAACAGCTTCAGGCATAGTAATGCTAAAGAAATCTGCATTTGATTATATTTAATGCACACTTCTTCATCTTTTGCTGACATAACAATGGTAATCTGAAAACAAACATGACTAATATATCACTGACCTGCATCATATATATTTACATGAGAAAAGGCACTCTGCATGTTTAAAATGTCTCTGTAGAAGCACCATGTAGCAATACACAAAATCAAAGATGAATAAAAGCTTTTCAGGTTTTCAGTTACCGTTTTAAGGAAAAAAAGGCCCACCGTGTTTTTGTACCATAGATACTAGAGAATATATAACATTTAATTTAAAACTGAAACAGTCTGTTAACTTAAAAGAGAAATTTAACTATCTTTTTCTTCCCAGTGTCAATACTTTGAGCACAATTCCAATTAATTTTTTTCCATTATACTGCTTGCGAACACTTAAAAGAAGACAAGCTGTAAATCTAGTCCTCTAGATGATTTTGTAAGGGATGCCATTCTGTTTAGATAGGAAAACGTTATGCACTACATAATACAAAAGTGGTGGCACCAGCTGTGGGTTTTCTATCACAGGTTTGCAAACACATCTGATCTAATTGATGAGCTTTTGTTTAAACATGCATTGATATGCATCCCGTGATGCATATGGTTTCAAAGATTCAGAGCAATATACAGCCCAAGTGATCTGCCTCTGATGTTAAAACAACTTTTATATGACTGAGAATATGAAATATCTTTATTAATGCTACTTCCACAAATAAACAAACAAACAAAACAAAACAAAAAACCCTAACCAAAATCCCTTAATTATTATATAGCTGTGCTTGTTCCAGTTCCCATTGAAACCTACAATTCAGTTCATACTGAGTTTAACTGAATGATCAGGACCACTGTGGATAAACATTTATCCTCTGTGCTTTGCAACACACAATTAAAAAAAACTAATTTGAAATCTGCCGTTACTGCAAGCAACTTACACAATCTTACATGCTCATGCACATATAAAATGAATTATAGGTTTCACATTATCAACTTACACCATATTTTGCAAACATATCAATTCTACATGTGATTTTCCTTTGTTGCAAACATCTTTCTTGCATGTTGCTCAGAAATAACACCTTTTCTTTATTATTATTGAAAATAAATTAATTTCTCAAATATAAAATCTGAAAACAGTTATTTTATCTCATTAGCCAAATTCAAATTATTTTACCAGAAAGCAATGACATGTAATTTAACATCAAGTTGCCATCAGAGAAAGTCTGTGTCTAGACTGTGCGACTGATATTCAGGGTCATCTTTATCTGAATAAGCAGTAGGAATACAGCTTCAGAAATAAAGGCATTACTTGATTTTTTCTTCTTTCTCTTCAAGTATCATTTCAAGATGTTTGAAGACTCAGCGTGTGTCAATAATCTTAACTGATAGCCAGTCTTTTTCTCAATCTTTGGCCTATGTAAAGCCTTCCCCCAAATTTAAATAAAATTGCACTTGGAATTTACTATAGGTATTTTTTAGTGGATTCTGCTTTTCTTTGTATCATAGAAAAGCAATTCTTCTAATTACGGAGACAGATGAAAAAAAAGCACCAAAGCACTAAGGGAAATTTAGGGAAATTGCAGAAAATTCCTGGGTGAGAGGGAAAGAATGGGGTCTCTGGTTTACCATGCTGCCTTGTTCTCTACGAAAATACTGAGTAAAAGATTCATTACAGGGAAAACTATGAATATTGAACGAAAGAGCAAAATGATAGTTTTCATTCTCACCTCAATCCATGAAAAGGATTGTAAAACTGTAAAACTTCTATTTGAGAGGATATACGGCACAGTTAAAATGGGACACTTTCCCATGTAGAACTTGGAGGAAAACAACTTCTAACAGAAGTATACTATTTACAATGAATCCAATCAGAGACCTTTATTTGGTTTGAATGTTGTTTTCATTTTTTTTTCTAAACTCCCTTTTGATTAATTGTAAATTCATCAGGATGGTCCTTCCAATATCTCATTACAGCTTTACTTCCAGTTCTATTCCCTTGTGAAGCAGTAATTTTTGGCATTGTTCGTGCCACCTTTACTGTTCAATTCAGCAGCTCCCTCTCTCTCCTAAGGCAGAAGTTGCTGTTAGCTCCCTGCACTGCAGTGCAATGCAGCCCAAGTACCAGCAATACCAAGTGTGTTTATCTGAATAGGTTTCTCTTGTGTTGTACTAACCTCTGCAATCCAGCCCCCTCTACATCAGAGATACACTCATCAGCATCCTAATCCTTTACGTGAAGGAGAGAAGGATACTATCAATCACAGAGGAGCCTTTGGGTGATTACAGCATCTTTCAATAACACGTTCTTCCTCCTCCCCACCTGTCTTTATGTGCTTCTTCCTTATTTCTTGCTTCTTTCCTCAGCCCCCTCCTTTCTGTACAGATGTGCCATGGCTGCCCCAGTGAGCATGACTCAGCTCCCACCCTCGCCCCCTACTCACACTGCGCCCACACTGCTTTGCAAGATTAGTGTCCAAAGACTAATCAATGACCTCCATGTTCAATTACCTCCATGTCACCCAGCCCTCCTGTCCCTGCGGTGTCCTGCCTCCCTTCAGCACTGCCAGACTAGCTCCTACGCCTCTTTGAATAACTAAGGCTCTTCTACCCTTCAACACTGTTTAAAGGAGATGGGGGGGTTGCCTCAAAAAAACTCACCATCCCATGGCTCTTCCTAACACTGGGACTTGGATTATACTTTTCCTAACTGTGACTTCTCCACACTCCCCTCCCCATACACTGCCGGAGGCGTCTCGGGACCCAAATTTCCAAAGCACCCTGCAAAGCAGGAACTTAGTGTGTTTTGGAAAAGTCCTCTCCTGAAGCTACAGGGGAGGGAGTTCCCCACTCCCCCTCAAGGGTCACGAGTGCTAAACTATTCTCCCAACGCAGTCTATGTGAGTTACAATCCTTGAAGGAAATCCACAGTGAGCAAAGCAACAGTGTTTTCAAAATGCCTTAAATTGGTTTTCTTTCGTTCGTTCGTTGGTTTTTTTCCCCCCCTTCCTTTTCTGTTTCAAGGTCTGAAACCCTGCCTGTTCCATTCTTAACAGATCTTAGAAAGTGCCGGTTCCCTGAGGAGCTGGAATTGAAAACCTTTGTGTACCTTTGATTTTCCTCGCGATCCTTGCTGCTAGGACATCTGCAAACTTGTTTTCTTCAAGCATCTGGAGTCTGCGAACCTCGACACCCCTTGTTTTTGCTCCCCTAGCGTGCAAAAGTTCTGCCAGCTTTATTATGCCAGTCAGCTTCTAGAGCAGGGATAGACGCTCACACCGCCTTGGATCTGTGGAACCTGCTCTCTCTGTGCAAAGAGCGAGCGAGATCTGGATGGAGCTGGAGCGAGCAGCAGCCGAGCACAAACTGCTCACGCTCACCGCGAAGATGAAGGGGAATCCCGAGCTCCCGCCCAGAGCTCCACCTGCCCCGAAGAGAGCTTTGCCCCCGCGCCCCCCGTCCAGCAAGCCCCCTGTTAAGTTCCGTGGAAAAGTTGAAGTCAAGCATGCAAAAAAGAAGGAAGGAAAATAAAAAAATAATTAAAAAAAAAAAAAAAAAAAAAGTTGTGGGGAAGCAGCCGCGGCAGTCCGAGTGCCCGGAGCATCACTTACCGGGGGCAGGCAGTGCAGAGCTGCGGCAGCTCCCTCCGCTGCCGCTGCCTCCTTCTCGCGGCGTGAGGCTGCGGGAGGGAGCGAGGAGCCTCCCGGAGGAGCCGCCGAGCGTGACAGACCAGAGAAGGGGCGGACCGGAGCGGCTGTGTGGGCTTCGCGTTGCGGTGGAGCCTCTGCGGCAGTGCCGGGGAGAGAGGGGGAGCGGGCGGGCGCGGCGGGAGGCGCGGGGCGGGCGGTGGCCACCACCATCAATAACCGGAGGCGTGGGGTGCGGGGAGGGCGATCCCCGCCGCACGCAGCGGCCGGAGCCGGAGGAGGGGAAGCACGGAACCGCCCCCCCCCCCCCCCCCCCCCCCCCCCCCCCCCCCCCCCCCCCCCGCCTCCCGCCACGGGCAAGGCTAGGAAGCCTCCGTAAAACGCGGCCTTTTTTCCTGCTAGAAGGGAAAAATAAAAATAGCGACGCTCACGCATGCACTTTATTTCAGAAAACAGTGTTTTATGAGAGGTGAGAACAGGGGACAGAATATGAAATTGCATGTTTCAGAACAGGTTGCAACAGGCCCGATGATCACTCGGAGATCATCGCATGCCTCCTCCTTACTCTTGTCCCAGGGCACAGGCTGTAAACAGTTTGCAGCAACAGTGTGCAGCTGTCTGTGCTCCACATCCAAAGACTAAGACTCCACATGCAAAGACTAAGAAGATCAGGGTGAAAATAAGTGGTATAGGAAGTCCCAGGAGCAATATTCACTATCCTGAGTGAAAAAATTCCTGACCAGGAGGACAGGGAAGCATTAGAACTGATTGCCCAGAGTAATGGTGGACCCATATCGTGCATGGTTTTTTAAGAAAACATCAGAAAAGTACATGTGTACAGATGATTATTTGTTTTGGCACAAATGGATAGACTAGAAGCCTTTTTTTTAAACAGCAGGATGTTATTATGTTTATTACCATAATCAACATATTTTTAATGCAGTGGTATCAAAGACTGAAAGCTATATCATAACGTTTTCACACTAGATGTTAATATCCACTGTAGAGCAAAGAATATGATTTAGTACTCCTTTATGATTACATACATTTACCTTCAATTGCACCAGCAAAGTGTGCAATGTGACAAACGCAGTGGTATTGCCCAGATGGAGATATAAGAGAAAGTGAAGAGAGCAGGTAGGACTCCATACTAAAACTACTTTTAAAAATTAGCAAATATTCAATCAGTTCTATTGACAAACATAGGACTTGAATTCATCTTTCCAAAATGTTTTAAACCATGATTAATGCCTGTAATAGAAAGGTAGGATAATGGGCAGTTACCATCATTGCCCCTGCACATGCCTAGTGTGTGTCTTCTACAGAGTTGTAATTTTTGATACCCCATCTGCCTTTGAGACTTACTGTCAATATTTGTGAGCTTATATGCATATTTTCCTATTCCTTGAAATATTTTTCTTTTTCTCTGTTGTTGAGCAGAAGACTCAAACATCAAAGGAAACCGGCTTATCGATTGGCTACCCAGGGGAAAACTGAATGAACTATGCATGGAGTGCTGTCAAGTGTGAAACACAAGTAGAGAAGCAGAAAAGAAATACCTAATACTTTTCTGTCCCTTTCAGTAATCCTAGCATTAGAAAATTGCACCTGGTGTTACAAAACAGCACCTGCCTGTAAATAGACTAAACTTGTCACAAACAATATAGAAGAAGAACAAAGATTCCAAAATTTTCCTATGGCAGCAAAAGAAAAGGCTATCTGTGCTACAAAAATAAGAATGGTGGTAAAATATAATTTCCATCCACTTACTGTTGACTATCTAAAAGGAACATATATGTATATAAAATGCATCTTAATCCAACCCTACTGTATTTTACTGAAATAAAATGATTAGGACAAAGGCACCTTGGGAGCTCCTTGGGAGCTTTTGAGCAAATATAACAACTATGAAAGAAAAAAACACCACCACATTTAGGTTTTGAACACCCAGGACTGAAATGCTAAGAAAAATAAATCACTGTGATAAAAGCACAATGGATGAACTCAAGAGTTTTTTTAACCTTACCTTCAGAGTTCATTGAGAAAGGACCACTACAGCAGCCACCTTCCTCCTCACCTACTATGTTAGGGACAGGGACGTTCATGATGTAGATTTGTAGGCATTTCGTAGCAAACAGGCAGATAGACTAAAGGATTAAAGAGAGAATTTTGTCCACAGAAGGAAAAGGTGTGTGGTTTTGTAGTTAGATTAAACTGATGTTAACACCGTGCTTCTACTGCAGAGATCAGTTCTTCCACTTGTTCTTCATTCTGTCCCTTTCTCCATCAGCTTTATTGTTTGTGTGGCTTCAGGGTAAAATGAGTTGGTGAGTAGAAATACCTGCAGAATAAAACTGGAAACCAAAGGGAAGCATGTCAAAGTGTGATGGGTTTTCAGCTAGATCAGCAATAGACTCACTTGTCTCAGGCTGAGTTAAGCCAATCCTGAACCTTCAGCACACATATAGGACTGACTGTGTTAGCTCAGATAGGTTGTTGTAGGAATGTGTAGCATCACTGAAGTAAAACTGTATGATGTCTTCTTGTTCTGTTTTCTATCTAGGTATGAAAGGATAAAATTTCTTCCACCCCAAACTTCCCCCAGCAGGAAGCTGATATCATTCCTACCACCAGGAAATGCCTGCTGAGGTCAATTGTCTGCACACCAGCAACTTCAATGGAAAAAGTATCTCTCAAGTTTGATAATTTTACACAGAATACCTCTGTCTTCCCTGCTACTGGATCTGATGATTTAGACCTTTCTGAAATTTGGTCTCGAGAGTACTCTTTCATATCAAACATAAAAATTTGACCTTTAGATGCATTCGATTAAGCTCATATCTGCTGATCTGTCACTTTTCTGTAGAGACTACATGACACATCTAGGCTTTTTCATTTACACCTATCACAGACTCAACAACACAATATTTATGGCTAGTGGATTACTCTAGAATATGACCACATACACATTGCATTCCTTCTCCAACAGGACAAAACCAAAGATGTGGTTTCTATCTGTTGAAAAGCAACTAAATCTTACTAACATTATTTTGTAAAGGAATTGAAAAATGCAAACCCTGAGATTCTTCAAAATTATTTATTCCACACTGGTTTTAAAATTACATGGTAAATAAATGTTTGTGTTAAAACACTGTAGATAGTTTGTCATTATTATTATTTTTATTTATTTTAACTTGCTCCTCAAATGCTTGTGTGTGATACATTAGTTTTCTTTCTCCATTATTTGCTTTTCAGGTTATAAATACAGCAATATCTGGCTATAGAACAATGATTAAAATAGAAACCAGCAAAGATTTATAGGATTTTCCTTGAAAAGAAACTTAAATGTTTCAGAGAATCAGGATCTTACACCACATGTTTCTTTTGTACAAGTACCACCTTTATCACTGATGTAATCCTACAAGTAATTTCCTTGATTTAAATGGGGCAATAGAAAATTATTAGAATATAGATATAAAGTGCATAGAAACATTTAAGGTTAATCTTCCACAAGGGGTCGAGGACCCACAGGAATCCTCTGAGCTGCTGTGGTAAACACCTTACTTCAAACACCAAAGCACTTCAGGATTCTATTGTATGCGGTATATAAACAATTCAGACTACATCCATGTACAGTGACCTAACACAACAGTCCTGAAAGAGACATTTGGACTCCTCTTCATTTTGAATAAGTAACAGCAGGAAAATGCCACCTAAATGTACAGAAGGAATTCATTATAGTTTCAGGTGACAGAGACAGAAAAATTGTCTGCAGTTTGTCTAAAAGAAAAATAATTCAGTTTTCTTTAGCTATGCATGAGATACTTGCCTGAATTTTACCCAGAGATTGTGCATCGTTATGTTTAGCCACATCCAATTGGAAATACACAAATATAAAGGGTACTGAGTGAAAGGGAAAAATCTGATATTTCTTTGCTGTCAGATGAAGATCACTTTTAAAATCAGTCTATATGGTACTGATTCATACACATAAGAAATATATATCAGACCATGTTTTCCCGTGGGCTCATAAAACAAACAAAAACCATGACAGGTTAAAGCTGCCTTTGATTAAAAGATCCTCTACCTCTTCTAAAATTAAAGGTGAAGAATCATGAGATGAATCTTCACATAAGGTAAGCAGGAGCAACCTTATCAGCTAAGTACTCTACTAACAGGAGGACTATTAAAACCTAAATCCTTTTGGTCCTTCTTGCATTTGTTTCCTTTTGTCTCACTGCTGTTTAAATTTCAAAATCTGATTTGCAGGAATGAGTGGCTTTCTGGACAAGAAGGAACATTAAACGTGTATTTCCTAAATCCTAGTTTAAGGTCTTCTGCTGACCTGCTGCACTGACCTCGAACAGATAATTTCCTAAAGCCACTGTTTCCTTTTCTGTTCTTTGTTTTGTTGTTTATTTAAGATTTTTTTGTCCCTACACATGAAGAATAATTTGGTCACACCACTGTCATGAATAAATCATTTAGGACACTTAGAGAATCACCATCAAAGGTATTAAAAAAGCAGGGTTAACATAAATTTAAGAAAGCATGACAAAGTTTGATGGTGAGGTTCACTCTTGTTTACTACATGGCTGAAACATGTAAAGAAAAAGTATATTAGAATCAAGTTAGAATTATTTACAAAGAGACTTGAGATGGAAAAGGGTAAGGATGCAAAAGGGTAAAGGACATCCTTCTCTTGAGTCACAAGGTTCAGAGAGGACCCCATTTCTTTCTAAACCCCTGACAGAGCCTACATGTGGCTGAGTCAAATCTTATCCCAGACAAGGTCATGGTTATTTATAAGTGCCTAATTATTGATTAATTTGGCACTTAAAAAGCAATTTAATATGACTGACTACAATTACAAGAGTGGCTTAAATGTAGACCCAAGATACTATACTTGCTTTAGGGTCTGTAAATCAATTTGTATGCTCCCACAGAGACACAAAAACATTTACATACAAATGTACAAATACCAGTGAAAAATCCCTGTCAAGTTCAGTTCACACTGAATGCCTCTGCATTTCCCAGGATGTGAGGGTTGAGCCTCAAGCAGTGGGGACAGGTATCAGCCCAGACCTCATTATCAGGTTTTGGCAGTGATTTTCCAAGTATATCAAACATGAGGGTTTGTGAGCTCTGAAAGGTGTTCCACTCAGAGGGAGATGCTAGTCAGCCTGCTGTTGCTCAAGAGATCTAAAAAGAGCATTTATAGGGTCACAAGATGTTTGACTTTAGTTATCAGTCAGTCTTCATCCTGACTGATCCAAGACGGTAATTACTGACATTTTTCTGAAGTCAGGCTATAGGTGTGGCTGATTACCTCTCATTCCCCTCCTTGGTGAAGCAACAGAAGATCCTGGTGCTGTGGACAGTATCTTTGGTAAGTTCAAGGGGAACTCTGTCTCCTGGGAGCCATTAATCAAGGCCGAGGCCTAACAAGAATTCCTGTGATCGCAGAGCAGCCCAAGGAAGTTGTATCACAACAACTGCATATAGAACTGTTGGCAGTTAGTATTGTAATTTACTTTTAATTAACACACTGCTGTGTCTTAAGTATAAAAGACTTAGGCTTTATTTTCTCAAGGACCAGTACATGATATTAAACTAAGCACTATACTCAGTTGAACTCCTGGAGAAAGTTCCTTGTATAAAGGTGTTCTATTCAGTGCTGGAGATATTTACTGCATCGAGGCTTAAATTTACAACAAGGCAAATCCTGGTTTGCTTCATATATTGAACTTGAGATGAGTTCTGAATCATATGTAGCGTAATTTGAAATTTGCTTCTCTTTCAAATATCATCTTGCTTCTGTGTTTGGTTACTCTTGTTAAAGTGATTTCTGATACTTTCTGGCATTGTTTGGAGAGACTTTAAGGTTTACAAAGTATTAGAGCCTATATTATACTACAGCACAGTCTGTACTGTTATGTAGTGTTCCCAGTACTGGGACAATATGCAGATACCGGTAAGAAAAGTTACTGAACAAAGAACACAGACATTAACTTAATCCAGAGAAGGGTGAGTTATTCAAAGCCATAAAAATGAAAGAGGTTGCAACAAATGCAAAGTATCTCAGGATATTCAGTTTGATAATTAAGTAATTAAAATAATTTTTAAAAGATGGTAGATGAATGTGAAAGTTGATGAATACAATTCAATGTGTATTGCAAAAATAATGTCTTCTATGTGCACATTGGGATGATCCGGAATAGCAATCCCTGATAAAATGTAACTTACCTTTTAATATGTTACATCAAGAATCTTATACTGGGGTTTATTTTTTGAAATATATCTGGGTTTTTTTTAAACAAACAAACAAAAATCTGTTTCTATTGTGATGTGACTGATAAGTGCAAGCAGTTTTAAAGCTCTTTCACCTATAGCATGGCATATAGATTATGCCTCTTCCATCTAAATAAAAATTGTAAAATGTCTTTTCATGTTCCCTACAGCCAGTATTCATGTTCCCTACAGCTGAAGTATTCAGAGGCTCTGCAAAGAACCAAAATTTTTATACTGCAGGTATTTGTACCTGCATCCTCTGAGGTATATTCTCTGAGACTAGATAAGTGCCATGAAGATACAATGAAATTATACCAGGACTACCTTTTAAGTGAAGACTATGCTTTATAATTTAAAATCTGAAAGCAAATCATGTAAATAATCTGATTGTTCTATTGTGAATGCTCATTCTTCCTGCAGATATCTCAATCATGCATATGATGCCCCTGTGTTGATTCTTGCATATATATTTAAGGAATAATGAAAAGCTATGTAAATCACAGTTCAGTTGACTGAAACTTCCCTGTGGCCTATACAAGCATCTGGACACTTGAAAGCTCTGTTTGTAGTATAAAGCTGAAACGTATCACACAGCTGAAACATTAGTTGATATGTTAGTTTCACAAAGCTTGTGGAAATATAGCAGGTGTAGTGGGCTACATTTGAACAGTGTTATGTATTCATTGCTTCCTTTCTGATTTTTTTCCCCACTAAACAAGTGAAACAAGTGTATTTGTCCAAAAGAATTTCCAGGAGAAAACAAATTAATCCTGTAATCAATAGAAATTCCACAGAAGGATTTGGGGTTCTTTCCATTTTTTGATTGGTATTGCTCTATTCTTTGAAGGTATGTATAATCAAATCAGAGAAAAGAATCAAGCCAGAATAAACTCCAGTTCTGAAGGTAAAACAATAGAAGGAGTTAAGAAGCAGATCCATATAAAATACACAGCAGTGTAAATGGATGATTCACTGTGGTCTACAGTAGAGCTTTTTCTGAGAAGTGGAAGAAAATAAGCATAATTAAACATATCAAGTGTGCTTTACGCTGGCATTGCTCATTTTGGATTAACTTAATGAAAAGAATCTGGTTTACCTGCAATTGTTCTCATCAGCTCAGCAACTCCAGGAGTCTTTCCTTAATGTTTTAACAGTCGGAGTATAAAGCACTTCAAAATCTGGACCTCTCGTCTCCTTTTATGCTGTCCTCCTTGCTTTGTAAGTTACATCCAGTTTGCAAACATCCTAAGACCCCTGGATCCAACTGCTTTCCAGCACACCAAGAGAAGAGCACATCAGTTTGCAGGGAGTTATGATTAGGTTAGAAGTGGTGTAATGGACAGCAACCATGAAACTGCTTTATACTTTAGGACCAGGAGCTGAGTTCTGATGTCACTTAAATTAGCAGAGACTTTGCATTTTGGCAGGAGTAGAGTTGAGCTGCAAATCTGCTTACGAGTACTTGCAGTTGTGTGCAAATAACATGTTCCAGGAGAATGTCTCCCTTCAAATGTAATTCTGTAAGGCATTTCAAAAAATAGAGTGAAGTTAGGAATGCCTGTAGAGTCCATTCATGAAGCTACTTCTGATTCAAGGAACAAGGAGGCTTGTAATGGTTTATCTGAAATTCTGTCTGAGTCACCAACATAAATACAAAATTGACATTCTCTGGTTGTTGCCACAACCAGAGAACCCAGCTTCGCCAGCTGGGGAAGTAAGCCTGAAATCTGACTGGTTTTCCCCCCATCCTAGAATTATATGAATCAAATATACATAAATATCAATAAATATATATAAACAAATATATATACAAATACATATATACGCATATATGTGTGCATGTGTATATATCTATATACATATATATCCCTTTCCCTAGGGAAGTGGCCATGGCACCAAGCCCACATTTACAAGCCCACAGTTATCATGTCATCTTTGAAAGACAGACTTAAAACATCTTGCTTCTCCCAGTGATTGGTTATTTATATAAGGGAAAGGGAGTGTTTCTACGTAAATATTCACATGACTAACAAGTCACCAATGTGATTAAATGCTTCACACTGGAGTTTCTAAAGGATGCGTATTTTTCAGTCTTCCTCCCCTAATGACATCTTGTCATATCTAAATTAAAAAACTATGACTGGTCAAAGAGTTTGCAAAATAAATCTGAAAATACTTAGTAAGTCTTTTCTAGTGATAGTTAATTAATTAATACATGTTCCCAATACATGTATTAAGATTACTCTATTTCTGAGCAATATAATTTGTTTAACCTTTGCCTTGAATAATTTTTCTAGCAGTCTTTAGAGTTTTTGAATTAATTTTCTTTCTCTGATATTATTTTTAATATTAAGAATGCCTAGTTCCCAAAATGGGACAACTTGTATAAAAAGCTTATCTAAAGTCAAATTTGTTTTACCTCTAGGGTGTCATAACTTTTATACCAAAACTGATGACCTTGTAATGGAACATTAGAATTTTACATAGGTCTATATTTTTAAAAAGAACATCAAAATGGTAATTTAAAATAACAAAAATTTGGACAAAAAGTTCCAAATAGGAAGTATTGTCCTGAAAGATTTCTGACTTGTGTTGTATCATATAAAAATTAAGGATTTTTTTTAAGGTTAATCACCATTTTTACAGACATATGCAGCTGCAGTTGATCTTTTCGCCTACTTATCAACTTCCAAATTACTGAGCTAATTTCATTTTTGACTGAGATCACATGTATAAAATACAGTAGTACATAAAGGAGATGACAGGAAGAGAAGATTCAGTTTTCTTCGTCTAATGGTATTTTTCTGAAAACAGACATTCGAATTGTGAATTTTGTTGCTAGGAGCAACACTGTACAAAGTATTCTCCCAGCTGCCTTAGTCATTACTGCTCTACTTATTATCACATGTATTCTGTACATGTAATGTACTCACTACTAATTTCATTTTCATAACCTTCCAAGTCAACCATTTCTTCCAGAAAGCCCACAGAAACAATCATTCAAATGGTTGTCGTGTTCCAGTAACATATCTGGAAATGGGATGATGTCAGAGGAGATGCAAGCAGAAAATAACTGAGTTTAGTTAATAACAAATATTTTTTTTCCCCAGGACACTAAAAATAGCACCTCTATGCTTCTGTTTGAAATTCTCTGGCTCTAAGATGGAGGAGCTTTTGACTAACGTTTAGTTTTGGCAGAAGTGCTGAATGAATACACATGCAAGAGCTCAGTGCCAAGAGGAGTCAACTACTCTAAGAAAATTGATATTCATGAAACTGGGGGATTCTGGGGATTAAGTCACTAATAGGTAAAATGGTCCATCTGGAACACTGAGACCAAATCCTGGCCCTGCACATCAGCACCCCAGAAATCACACCATGTGCCTGAGGACATTGTTCAAATGCTTCTTGAACTCTGTCAGGCTTCGTACTGTGACTATATCCCTGGGGAGCCTGTTTCACCGCTCAACCATGCTACAGGTGAAAAATCTTTTAAGCTAATTATCCTCTGACTCAGTTTCGTGCTGTTACCTCAAGTCCTGCCATTGTGAGAGTGAAGAGATCAGTACCTTTCCCTCTGTTACCCCTTGCAAGGACAGTGAAGACCCCAGTGGGGTCTCCTCTCTGTCTCCTCCAGGCTGAACAGACAAAGTAACCTCAGCCACTCCTCATACGGCTTACCCTCAAGGCCCTTCACCATCTTCCTTTCCCTCCTTTGGACACTCTCTAATAGGTTCATCTCTTCCTTGTGTTGTGGTGCCCAGAACTGCCCACAATATTCAATGTGAGGACACACCAGTGCAGAGCAGAGTGGGACAAACCCCTCCTTTGACCAGATGGTGATGCTTTCCCTGATGACCCCAGGACACGGTTGGCCCTCCTGGCTGCCAGGGCACTGCTGACTCATGTTCAACTGGCCATCAACCAGGACCTCCAGGCCCCTTTCTGCTGTGCTGCTCTTCAGACTCTCATTCCTCAGTCTGTACACGCAGTGAGGGTTTCTTCATCCCAGGTGCAGAATCCAGCACCTTCCCTTGCTGAACTTCATATGGTTGGTTATTGTCCAGTCCTCTAATTTATCGAGGTCTCTCTGCAGGGCCTCCTTGCCCTTGAGGTAGTCGACAGCTCTCCCAACTTAGTATCATTGGCAAACTTACTTAGTACTCCTTTGAGTCCTGCAGATACATTAAGGGATAGAACTTGGTCTGAACTTAATTTCCCATGTTGGGATGTTCAACTTGAAGTGCTTCTAGGAATCTGATAATCAAGTTGAGCACCCACAAATACAAATGAAGGTAAATTATGTGTGTGATTAGATTTAAAAGACAAATGTCAGGGAATAGCAGAAGCAGGCTGCTCAGCAAGGGAAACTGGGAGCTAAACCTGACAGTAAGGCAGGCAAGGGCAGTTGACAGGGAGCACAGGTTCACAGCATCCTAACAAGGCAGGCAGGACAGGTCCAGTGACAGTAACAACATTCAGCTAAGAACTGCAATCCTCAGACAAGTTCATAGCCATGAGGCAGGTCCAAGGTCAAGCCAGGAAGTTGAGTCAGAAAGTGAGTGACAGGATCAGGTCTGGAGACAGTAAACAAGACCAGACACAGTCCAGTGCAGACAATTCCACAGAGATAAGGCAAGTGTGGGATGAAGGTAGGTCAGCGGGTCGGGGTTGGAGTCATGGAGACATATAGTCACACATGGGCAGTGGGGATGTGGTGGAGACTGAGGGCAAGGGCCTGGCCTTAAAAGGAGTTCCCAAGCAAAGGGGGACAGGCTCTCACTTCTCTCACTTTCTCTCATACAGCAATTTCTCTGGTGCAAGGCTAGGCAGCTTTGTCCAGCTGTTGGCTGATTCCCCAACAACCACCCCTCCACAGAAGGGAGAGTATATTTAGGTCCCTGGCACCTAATTTTCATCCCTGCCAAGAAGGTGTCAGGTAACATAGTGCATCCTATGCACACTTATCTTTTTCAGGCAATACTTACTTATACTTTACCTGTGTAGGTTTAGGGTATGTGTTTGAGGAAAAATTGGTTTGCACAGTAAAAAACACAGAGCATTTGGGGAGAAATTTCCAAAGCGCACTTCCCTCTAACAGCAGATACTGTTTATATATTTGCATGTTCTATGTATGTGACATACATCACATTTATATTCATTATATTATGTACTTATGCATATAAATATATACATATATTGATCTATATTGCACATAAAGATGTGTATACATACACACACATTAATGAATAACATGAAATATATCATATTTATGTGAAGGCTTATTCTCAGTATTTCAGTTTGTTTATACAATGTGGAAGATAACCCTTTGTTATACACAGAATCCAAAGCACTATGCGCAAAGGCAGAGAAAAGGTCAAAACAAGGTTAATTGCATTTCTTGACATTTCACAGAAAATATGAGTTCTTTGCCTGTTAAAGTTTAAAAGAGCAGCTGGCAATACTGGCAGAAAACTGTGGAGTTGTGAAGAAATAATCAATATACCAACACAAAAGATAAAATCTATATGTTAAGAGTAATTAGCAGGGCATTGTAAAGTAGTGGAAATGATACAATTGCAAGTACAATACTAGCTCAGTAATGACGAAAATAACCCAACTGTTTGTCTTGTGGAAGTGATATTTTTTTATTTTTTTCTAAGCATACCCTATTTAGAAACTGGAGAGGAGAAACAAAACCAGAAAAAATGATCACTAATGGCTTTCAGAAAACACTACAGAATTCAAAAGCTTAGCAGACAGAAACACATGTAATTAAAATGAATAAGCATATTTAAAAGAATTTCTCCTGTTAAAAATCTAATTCCTATTCCAACTTTTGAGCACTTTTCAGAGTAACGTTGAATTCAAGGAAAAGGAGCCAAAGGGTAAGACTTGGAAACCACCATGAAATACTTTTTCATAACAAAAGCCTTCAGGCATGTTTTCTGGACTACAATTTTTTTAAACAATTGTATCTTGAAAAAATTTAGAAAAAAAAACACAGGCAGCTGGGCTTCTGCTCAGAACAATGATTTCTAAAACATCCTGTTTCATAGAGAGCTGTCACTGAGGTATCCTGTGTGCAAAGTATATTAATCTCCCACATTTCTAGTTGCTTCTTTATATTGTGGTTCCCCATTGTTATGGCAGCCAAGGGACACTTCTTTCCAGTAACTCACATTTTAATCTTAGCAGTCCCTAAACTGACCACTGCAGGTTAGCGAATAGGGTACATTCTAGCCCCTGAGAATCCCAAACACCAAGAGTGGTGTGACATCTCTGTGAGCAGCATTTTTGCGCAAGGAAAAGGGGAAGCTGGTGTTGGGTGGGTAGGCTGCAAGAGATTAGATAATGGAACTGCAGGCTACCATCCAGTTACAGAAGCATGATACAATTTATCCTGTCCACAAATTTCTCTGTGACACCTTACAAGTCATCTGCTTCATCATCTGCTTTATATGTCCAAAATGGAGACTACAGTGCTTCCCTGCTTGAATAGGTTAAGGAGGTGGAGGTACCATAATGACGGAGACATCCAGGTACCAAAAAGAGTGGTCTGTGTAAGAGAGAATATTTAGGGCCAAATTCTGATTGTTTTGCAGCCACCTAACAAGGTCTACGGGCCTTGGACATAACTACTGCATTCCTTTATCACAAATGGCTAATGGTATAGCACTGTGGTGGATTATGAAAGGCCTCTGTTCTCACTTCACAACATTTAGAGACATCACACGTACACATATCCAATGAAAATTCAGTTTTATCCTATATAATATAGTCAGCTTTGATATTTCTTGTTATGGAATTTTGAAGACTTCTTTTCTCATATGCCTTGCATTTATTAATAGATAGGATCACAAATAATTTGGAAAAAAGTTAAAGCTAAATGTAGATCATGGTTCATTCTTACTTCTTCTCTATTTCTAAAATCATGTACACTTCACAGAAGATTCATGAACTCAACTCCCAATTTAAACTTTGGCTGGAATGAACAATAAATGAACACATAAAATTAACATTTTTTTTTCTAGTTCTACTCAGTTTTAACAGATACAGCTTATTCACAGGTACTCTTAAACAAACATTAATGCCATAGTACAAGATTAATTGATGAATAGGATTACAAAGGTGTTAGCACAGTTGTAGAAAAAAAGTCTATTGAAATAAAAATGATTGAGTAAATTCCTTAAAGCAAAGCTGCAGTTTGTGGATGTGAAATAAGTGGCCTAAGGAAGAATAGTCAGACAAATATATATACAAATAGAATATACTCTAAGTCAAATACATTTAAGTCTGTATAATAGGGTATTTGTTATTCTAGTAAAAACAAAACAAACACAAAAACCCCAAACCAAAACCAAACAAACAAAAACAAAAAATACAAAACACACACACACACACAAAACAAAACCAAAAACACACACACAAAAAACCCATGAAGTACCAGGACAGAAAGTGAATTTAATTCTACCATAAACCAGCAAGTTTATCTGTGACCAGGCACATACTTTATTAAAATATCTTTTGGGAGATTATATGCACAGGATTATTCACAAAGGATTACACACACAGCCTAAACATCATTAGATACTCAAGGTGTATGTTGCATTTATTTTGTCTAACTGTAGTTAAAATGTTGTGTTACTAGCTAATTAGGTCAAAACAGCTGTGTTCATTAGTGAACTCAGGTCTTGGCTAACAGGACACAAATTACAAGCATAATAGTTGTTTATAATTTATTGAGCTTATCCTGAAGGTTTGTTTTTATCGAAGAAGATATGAACAGTTGATTAGACAGGTCAGTAAAAGCAACTGACAGATATATGAGGTGACACTGGGAATAAGTTAATACATAATAATCTACTCCCCTTCAACATAATGGTATTCTTTCCATGACCAATGTCTACCTTTTGCATAGTATATTTCTTATCAAAGCACTTCCACACTTCATTATCTTTTAAACTCAGCTAGTCTAAAATGACATGTTGTCATGAAGAACTTGAGTCGCAAAATACTGGAAACTTTCACATTCTTGGATAAAAAATAATAGGCCAAGATGTAGCACTGTGGTCTGCAAGACACCTTGCAGAGGATGTCTGTAGAGTAAGCAGTGAGATTTTATATTCTTGAAATTCAGAAATTACTTCCCTACCCTTGCCCAACTCCTAAAGAGTTTTGATTAACATGAATTTATAAACAGAATTATATAGTTAAAAGTAGTGTTTGAAGACCATCTGGATAATAATACCAGTACAAAATTAAAAGTATGAGCTGTATTTTCAAATTGGCTTAGCAGCAAAATGACATATTTTTGTCTCACCTTTCCCAGCTCATTAATAAATTCCTCTTTCAAAAGCACTGAGCATACGTATAGGAGATGTGTGTTTCTTCAGTTCTTAGTAAATGTAACATGCTTTTTTTATATGACTATATAGAACAACAGATTTTTTTGTCCCATCATAAAATGTCTTTATTAATCACAACAATATTCAAGAAACAATCATCATATATTGAATACAAATTTTGAAACATCATAAAGAGGACCAGTGTTCAGAAAGTACTGAATGTTAAAATATTGGCATCACCAAATTATTAAACATTTCAAAGACCTTGACTTACATGCTTAGAAACAAAACTAAGTAGGAACTTTGGTAAGTATGCTCATTTGAAGGCAAACACTGGACAGTGGAAAGACACCAACATAATATTGTTATTTAATATGAATAAAAAATTAAACATGACTCTTTTTTTTTAATTTCATAATGGGCAGAGTCATGGAAAGTATTTTGAGAGCTTAAATACAAAGGCAAACAAGGTCACAGTCTTTTCATTTGGTTAACAGCTGGAACTGCTAGAGCAGACTGGAAATGAAGTAAACATCCTGTTCTCTGTTATCTCAAAGTCACTGATACTTTGATACAGTTATGTCACACTGAGAAACACTACAGGGAAATTTCATCACTTAATTTTGTTCTCAATAGATTATAAATTGGATGCTGTTCTTTGGAAGACAAAAGGGTTCTCTTGATAAACTTATTATAAAGACTTACTTTTTTCTGTAATAAATCAGATTTTCTGAAACTAAAAGCTCCAATTTTTGCATTTTATGAATGCTATTTATTTACTGAATGACCCAAAGTTACTACAGGGAAATAAAGATATTACTTAAAGATAACACTGCTGAGGTGCGTACTGGAGAAGTAGTTCAGAATCCTAGAAAAATGGATCTGGCAGCAACCCTAAGAGAACATCTGATCCTCTACTGCAGTGCAGGATCATAGAATCACAGAATGGTTTGGATTGGAAGGGACTTTAAAGATCATCTAGTTCCATCTCCCCTGACATGAGCAGGGACATCCCTCTCTAGATCAAGTTGCTGAGAGATCCATCAAGCCTGGCCTTGAACACTTCAGGGTTGGGGCATCCAAAACTTCTCTGTGCACCCTGTTCCAGTGCCTCATCACCCTCACAACAAATATTTTTTTCCTAATATCTAGTCTAAACCTATCCGCTTTCAATTTGAAGACGTGCCCCCTTGTCTTGTCCCCACGTGCTCTTATAAGAAGTGTCTCTCTGTCTTTTTCATAGGCTCTATTTAGGTCACTCCTAAGGCCAGGCTAAACAAACCCAATTCTGTCAGCCTTTCCTCAACAGAGGAGGTACTCCATCCCTCTAATAATCTCCTCTGTCTAGTCCCTCCTCTGGACTCACTCCATGTCCTTCCTGTGCTGGGAACCCCAGAGCTGGATGCAGTGCTCCAGGTGGGATCTCACCAGAGCAGAGCAGAGGGGCAGAATCCCCTCCCTTGACCTGCTGCCCACACTGCTTTTGATGCAGCCCAGGATACAATTGGGTTTCTGGGCTGTGAGTGCACATTGCTGGGTCATGTCCAGCCTCTCCTCCACCAGCACCTCCGAGTCCTTCTCAGCAGGGCTGCTCTTCATCTGTTCATCCCCCAGCCTGCACTGATACTGGGACTACCCTGAACTGGGTGCACCACCTTGCACTTGGTCTTGTTAAACCTCATGAGACTGTAATGGGCAAAATCAGTGGGATCTATCTCATTAGAGAAATATGCATATGAATCTAATACCAACAGTAACAGATATCTATGCTCTCCAGACAAGCTACTGGAAGGTTTCACTATCATACTATTAAACCATAAATCACACCACAAAGGAGGAAAAAAAGAGCATAAAGCAAATATAATTTAAAGGAAGACTGAGAACAAATGAGGCAAGACGTATAGAATTGCATCTTTTGATGTAACTACAACTATGTTGGTTTAATTATTTGCAATACTTGTCAATGTTGTCTGTCTCTTGTCTTGTTCAAGATTTTTCGCAAATATTTTTCTACTGATGATATTTAAAATGCAAGTCAAAGTGTGTGAAGGAACCATCACAAACACCGTTTCCTTCCTGACAGGAGGTTCTCAGAGATGTGTTTCTGTGAAGATTATTTGAGTTCTTACAATCAGGATTTACTTTTTGGAGTAGTCTCTAATATTTACTTAAATTTACTGCTTTCATGAACATTTCAGTCAGCAAGTTTACTTGCTTTAACACTTACAGAAGTAAATACAAAAGGAGTTTAAACTTAGTAGTACTTAATTCACTTTAAAAATATTTGATGAAATCGTGAACATTTACTGACCTCTAACACTATACCAGACTTCAAACGTTGCTGAAAGAGCAACAAATCCTAAAGTAAAATAAAAATAGTGTATTGTAATAGATAAGCAAATGCTTGATAATTATGCCAATGAGACAGCATTTAGAAAAGTTAGCCTGATTTTTTTAAACTTCCACATGATAAAGTCTGATGTACTATGAAAAAATCTAGGGAAATCACTACATGACACTGACACGGAACTTTTAAAATTAGAGTATAAACAAGATTGATAGGCCCTATGCTTAAACTACAAAAATGTCCTAGTGTACTTAAAATCTGCCAGGCCTTCAATAACAGTGCAAAATTTAAGAATAAAATGGATCATTCTTGTGCCCTTCTAATAACTCTTAAGCAAGAGTCTTTGAATCAAACAAGACTTATGATAATAAATAAGTAAAGTCAGCTCTAGAAAAATTGAAAATCTCGAAGAGATTGTAGTCTTTCCATGAGCTGTCAGCAGCAGAAATATTCAAAGCAACATAATACATTTGCTCTTCTTTTGCCCTTCATTCACACTCTGGCTAGACCTAAGCCCATGCATAACACAAAAACACTATTTATATTTTTTTTATGAGTTAAAAAAACAATAAAACAAAAACAAAGCAAAGCACCACACCGTAGTATATAGAGCCCAAAGCTGGAACCCAGAATACAGAGATGAGGCAGATTAAATGAGATAAGAAGCTGACAACTTGATATAGTTGCACTTCAATTGCCTTTCAAGTTTTCAAGTGTTGGGCCACAGCAGTGCAGTCATAATTAACCCAAAGTACTAAAAGAGCACTGAGTAAATGAGGCTGCTATCCATCACAAATTTCTGCATCTAGTTACTATTAAACCTTAAGCAGTGATTAGAGTAATGGAAAACAGCATTTTGATGGTTTTCTACACAAGCGTTGAAGAGTTGTTGTTTGCTAACAGTCTTTTACTATCAAGAGAGGGAGTGTTGGTGCTGAACATACGAGGAAGAAAAGTTTGTTTGTGAGCTGTAGAACATAAGTCACTTAAGAAATCTGCCAAACTTGTTACATGCATAGAATAAAACTATCCTTTGTGTCACTAGGAGACTGTTAGAACTGTAATTTACTGAAAAATTAGAGTGAAGTTATGTTCCTGCGTCTGAGAGTTTTGTTCCAAGATGACAATTAAAGGAAAAAAGACTCTAGGAAAAAAGACTCTAGTAGGCTAAAGGAAATTTTTTTATCAGTTTTGGCTGAAATTGTTCTACCTTGTTATCAAATATACTGTTACTCAGTATTCCTATATATGTATAACTGACTGTACAATTCAGGCGTGGAGGTTTCAGTTTATTAGCCCAGACCATTTTTTTCCTCAGTATCTGATTATTGCAATCTTAAACACAGTTGGGTATTGTTCCAAAAAGATGCTCTAAAATATGATTCCTGATAAGCTAATAGCTTGAAAAGAACAAAAGCTAAAGCTAAACAGCAATGTAATTGATCTGCAAATTGGATGCAAAAGAGAAAAGACCAACATTGTAAATCACAGAGATGTTCAAGGTTAGGGGGCAGCTTGATGGATGAGAAATGGAGTATGAAGTTCTGGAGTGCTTTAAATGAAGACTCTGTAGAGATCTCTTGTGTTGATGTACAACTTGCCTTTTCTTTATGCTGCAAAGAAAGCCCCTGGAATAGACCGTAAGAAAGAACATGACATAACTTTCAGACCAAAGGTTCTTGTAGCCCACTGATTTGGGCAGTGCTCAAAAGTGGATGCTTAGGAATTTGAAAGGATTTTTTTGACGTTTAGAGTAGAAATTATGAGAGTAACTGAGAACTGACACAGGTTGCCCAGAGAGGCTGTGGAGTTCCAGTCTGTGAGATATTTAAAAGCTGTCTGCTAGGAGACACTCAAATGCTGTCTTCACTTCCACGTAATACTCTCTTTAAGACTTCTTATGCTGCTGAATAAAGGATGCACCCCCTTTCCTCCATTATTCGCTGCAACCTTTATTTGTATTTATTAATTTATATAAGATGTTTTACCTATTTAGCTTTTTTTCCTGTGTCAGATCCATCTAGACTTCCAAACAAAGTATGTCAACACTTAAAATACCAAGTTCTGTTTCACCATCCTCTAAGAAAGATACTTGAAATACTTATTGATAAAATCCTTGACAATAGTTGCTAGGCATAGAAATATTTAATAGTATGATGATAGCAAAACTGTCCACCTGTCTGCTCCATCACTTATTGCTAGTGAAATATTACAGCACTAAAGTGGAGTGTAAATTGAAGGTGACTGTGTTTAGCACTGCTGGTCCCCAAGTACAGGATGAAGCATATTCTGTCAGAGCACAGAATAGTTCTTTGTGTGTGGACTTTCTGTGCAAAATATAATGAAAATATAGTGCAATTTCCAGTCAGGTCTCATCCCAGCATTCCACCAGGAGGCATGTAGGGTGTAGACCTGAAAGCACAGAATTGCTCCTGAGGTCCCCCCTACATATTAAAGTATGTCATTATGCTTTACCTCTTCACCGTGGTTTTGGAGGTGTTATTGCTAAGACAGAAACAGCAGAGTTAGAGAAAAGGTACAAAGCCACAATGGAGGACACCTTGTAGCTTACTGATGCTGCCCTGACATTGGAATTTTTAGGAAAAATATAATGAAATTTCTAAATTGATTTTTCCAGAGTGCTTTTCTGAAAAGCCATACACAAAGCAAAGTTGAAATTAACTCAAATATGTCCTTTCTGGGTTGCTCCTTGGTAATGAAAAAAGCAGTGATATATGTAAATAGATAGAGTTTACTTGCAGAAAGCATTTAATATTCTCAGAGCTATTTCACAAGCTATTCAAGTGATGTAAAAATCTAAAAGGAATTAATTCCAAATTCTCTTCCTGCCAAGAGTTTATAGCATCTACTGCATAATCTCTGTGTCTAACTATGAATATTGAAAATGGTTCAATAATTCCTTGAAATAAAAGGAATTTTTTTCTCTAACTTCATAGTTATCATCAATATTTTATCCTTTTTTAAATTAGAGAATACATTTATAGATGTAACTAAACATCAACATTTTGAATTCTATTCACCTTTTGAAATTGGAAGTACCTATTTATACAAACATAAACTGTTTCACAAGTCTCTCTTAAACACATTCAGAAAGCTTAGGTTTTGCATGGATTCAGTTTAATTTTAATATAAAATAAATATGCAAATCTAAAAAATTTTTCATATATTGGAGACTAGAAGTAAGCAAAAACTTCAAAAATCATCCTATTTATCACCATTTTGGTAGGGAGTTTTTGACTTTTACTATGGAAAAATTGAAAATCTGGAAGAGGTTGTAGTCTTCCCCATGTAGCAAATCCCCATGGCAACAGAGTTCAAAGGTCATCCAAGACCAAAATCCCTCTTAGAATTAGAGGACTGTAATCAGCAACATGTTGAGAAATAAGTGACTCCAGCAATCTTAAGTGAAATCTGAAGTGTACCACTTCAGAAACATAGTATTATCCCTATTGAGGTTATAAAAGTTTGACATTAAATCTGGTAAGCCTCTGAAAATTTAGTAAGTTAGCACCTTTAAACATGTGGAGGTGGCCCATGCCTGTGTTACCTGCTTTCTCCCAGTGGCCTAACAAATTTCTTGAAGCTTATATATGAAGATATCTACATGTATTTATTAAAATAAACAGTCAAGGGAAAAAACAATTTATGGGGACTTTGTCCTTCTTCTTTTTCAGTGTCAGTTTCTTTTTGTATTCTTTATATTTGTTTATGAAACACAGTCTTTAAAATTGCCCAACCTTGGTCTGAGAATATAGCATGAAAGCAGAAATTATTGACATAGTTTCATATACACTATGAAATATACGGACATCAGGGAGTACAATTGCTGTATTTGTCACTGAACTGCTATTGTTCATCAGAGATCTGTAACTTGCTATCTATCTTCTTACAGCATATTCTGTGATTATCCTACAGCTGTCTCAGACGGCATCCATTAAAATTGTTGCATACACTAGGACAAGTTCAACTAGCCATGGTACCACAGATATCAGACCCCACAGAATTTCTTTCCCTCAGAAGGAGTCAAAGATCAATAATCTTAATATAAATGGGTTTGTTTTTAAAGGGTCTAGGTTTTTCAAGTGGTGCTTCCTGCACTTCACCTGTGTATGCCCCAATAATCAAATAACATCTCACTAGTACTTCTTTTGGATGCAAAGACCAGCACATTATTCATATACCACTTCAATATTACCCCCATGTGGAGCAGATATCTGAAACATTTTCAGATTACTACCGGCTGAAAAACCCCAAAGTAACTGTTACTTATGGCATATAGAATGTTTCTTACTGTTGTTACAATATGTCATGAGGATCAGTTACCATTAGGGGTGTAAGAAATTTCCTGATGCTGAACACTTACAGTTTCTCTTGCTTGCACCACAGCCTTATAACAGCATATACTCTGAAGACGAGCAAGCAGAACTTCGTGGTCATTCTTATAGTCTCATTGATAGAGTATAAGAATTATACTTTATTCTTATTCTTATTCTTCATGGTCATTCTTTTTCCTCTAACTGAGGAAACTGCAAGTTCTGCATATGGGGACGTTATCTCTGTGGGTTTCCATTCCATTATTTCTAAGGACAACAATTTCTGTCACTTCACCTCCCCACTGATCTGGGCATCACAAAAGGATACATAAAAGAGCATCTTAAAGATAAGGATAAAGTTTTACTTAACATTCAAATGAATCCATGTGGCGAACACAGGTTGGGCATGATGTGCTGCAGCTGCTAAAATGATATTTTGTCCTACGAGTCATGCACTCTGACAGCTTCATACCGTATTCCTAAAATTTAGGCGAACTTCAATATACCATCAAACTAGCCATTGTTTTTCAGGATAGAATGTGGTCTACTCCTGACCAGTCATGCTACACCAGCAGATATACTTTCTTCTGCCAGTCAGCATAGTCTGTCTTTTGTGGCTTCTGTTGTACCCAGCTGACCTGTATTCTCCTATATTTGTTGGCAAAGTATTGGGCTATATTGGTGTTGTTCTAGAATTTTCTGTGTTACAGAAGACAGAAATAAGCATGCAAATTCACACCTAGTTCTATAGTGCCAAATCAATAAATTATTCTGTATTTACAAATGTTTAAAAGGGCCATACAAAAAGCCTCATCTTTATGGGGCTCCAGAGGCAAGGGAGGTACAGCTTCTCAGCACGACTAGTACATTTTTTCTCAGTTAACAACATTAGGCAGTCTGGTTCCGTGGAATTCCTCCATCTCCCTCAGAACTGTCATTACTAACTTAGGATTGACTGACTAATTAAAGAAGTTTTGTCTAATCTTTAGCAACATCCAACATCCAACAGTGAGGGAGTGTTGCTCCTGTCCTATGTTTTGATCTAAATCCCTTGTGCCAGGTCTAGGGTGTCTCCTGTACCTAGACTCTCAGAATCATTTCTGTAAGTTTGCTTGGAAAAAGGAAAACTTGGCAAAGGGCAGTAATTACCCAAGTCAGGTTCCTTCTGGATTAACCATCATTGTTTGTCTGAATTATATAGAGTTAACTATGTTGGTGGGAAAGAGCAACATCACTGTTCTAATCTCATTAGTAAGGTAAGACAGCATCTTCCTCAGAAGTTACTTGTAAAAGCTTAGTGCCTTATGAAATTTGACTCGTTATGTTCCAAACATCTTCCTGAATGTGGATGATCTCTTTGGCAGATGGACTTTTGATCTTTCCCATGGATTGGTGTATTTAAGTTTAAATAATTTACTTATTCCACTCTTCAGGACATTATTTAACACCTTCTTTGAAAGCAGAGGGAAATTTTCTCAGTGAATGGAATCCTTGCATAGGTTTAAGTAATTTCTGTATTGCAGTGTCTGCTTTTTCTTTAGTTTCACACTTACAGCCTTCTGCCTATCTCTGGCACAGTACCTCAGAGAAATCCATATAACACTCTACATTTTCAACCCTTTGATTTATAGGTTGCATCTATGTACATTGCAGTGCCCTGTTTCAATCTTACATAATCCTTAACCCAAGATCGGTACTTCAGTATTTTAGCTGGAGAAATCCTACTAATTTAATATGACTCTTCAAGAAAAAGGCTGTGTAGAGATAAATGTCTCTTATATGTACAGATTGTATGAAAAGTCATGTTACAATGGGCACAAAATAAAACATATGGATGACTAGAAATCTATAAAAAGAAGTGAGGAAAGGAATATTTGGACATTTTCTTTGAAACATTATGATAAAGATGGTGAATTCTTCAAAACTATGAATCTCAATCTCATGATTATGACTGAAAACCTGCAGTGTGTTCACAGATGCTGTGAACCCTTGGTATGATATGTACTAAAATATTAGCTTACTGAAACCTCTGATTTCTGGATGTTTTGGATTTAAATTTCTATCTGCCTTTCTTTTCTGGTTTGGGGTTTTTTGGTTTTGTTTTTGGTTTTTTTTAGAAAATTCCTATTGAACTGAGTAACCTAGAAAGATGCAAGCTAAAATCACAGTTGTCAAGTTTTCCCACTGATTTTGAAGATATTCTCATCTTAACTGCTGTTTGAAAATATCCTGGCAGGATCTGAGGCTGTGAGACATATACAACAGAAGGATACTCCCCGTGAACTCAGAGGTTCAAACAAGCACTCCAACATCTTAAAGCCTTCATGTTCATCAGAGGATATTTTTCCCATCTTGTTTTGTCAGTGTTATTCAAGTCGATTTCTCTCTCCAGCTTTTGCAAATGAAAAAGAAATTCATTGCACTACCCTTTGGACATAATAAGAGGTGCACTGTTAAGTTAGGGAACACTTTTTTATATATTTGTCACACTTTTGAAAAAAGACTGCCCTATTGTTGCCAAGCAAATTTACATCATGCTGAATTGAAGCCATTTATCATTCAAATTTAAAATAAAAAACAAAACATTTGTATATGACATTCAAGATGATGTGTTTAATATTTGTAACAGACACAGGTAAATGTACAGAATAATTCAATCTACTTATGTTAAACCTATATTAGAAAGTTTCTCTCCCTACTATTCTGCTCTTTCTTTCTGCCAGATTTCAGTCATGGTTCCATTTCTGTGTATAGCTTATGGGTCAGCATGCATTTATATTAGAAAAAACTTCCATGAGAGAAATCACCTGGGAGAGAAGACCTCCCCAGAAGAACTTCTTTTAAAGGCTTCTTTCAGAAGCCTAATCAAATTCTTCTGTTTTAGCTGAACATACAACACTCTCATTCACAGTCCTAAGATATCCTGAGAGATACAGCCTTACACACTGAAATTCAGTCCTTTCTAAAGGAGTTGACCTGAGCACTTAAAGAGTTTTTTTTTTAGTTATACAAAATTCTCATCAGTGGGCAAGGGAACTGCTACAGATGCCATCTATCTGGACTTCTACAAGACCTTTGATGTGGTTTCCGACCACATCATGCTCTCTGAATAGGACAGATACAGAATTGATTGATGAACTATTCGAAAGATAAGGAATTACCTGGATGGTAATACAGTCATATCCAGAGGTAGAGGTCAGTAGCTTAACATCTGGATGAAGATCAGTGATAAGTGGCCTCCCTCAAGGATCTGTATTGGGATGAGTACTATTTAATGTCTTCATCAATGAAATTTGCAGCTGTTCCAATCACCCGCACAATAAAGAAGTTCTTCCTCATGTTCAGGTAGAACTTCCTGTGCATGAGTTTCTGCCCATTGCCCCTTTTCCTACAGTTCATCACCACTGAGAAGAGCCTGGCTCCATCCTTTTGGCATTCTCCCTTCAGATACTAATAGACATCGACGAGGTCCCCTCTCAGTCATCTCTTCTCCAGGTTGATCAGGCCCAGCTCCCTCAGCCTTTCCTCATGAGAAAGATGCTCCAGTCCTCTCAACACCTTTGCAGCCCTCTGCTAGACTCACTCCAGGAGCTCCATGTCTTTTATGTCCTGAGGAGTCCAGAAGTGGACACAAGCACTCCAGGTGAGGCCTCACCAGGGCTGAGCAGAGGGGCAGGATGAGCTCCCTCATTGACCCGTTGGCAATGGTCTTCCTAACGCAACTCAGGACACCATTGGCCTTCCTGGCCACAAAGTCTCACTGCTGGCTCATGGACAGATTGTTTCCACCAGGACCCCCACATCCTTCTCCACAGAGCTATTTCCCATCACATCAGCCCCAGCCTTAACTGGTGTTATTGGGCATTATTCCTCCCCAGTTGCAAGACCCTGCACTTGCTCTTGTTGAATTTCAGACAGTTCTTCTCTGACCATCTCTCCAACCTGTCGAGGTCCTTCTGAAGGGCTGCACAACCCTCTGGAGTATTGACCACTCCTTGCAGTTTGTGTCAGCAGTGAATTTGCTAAGGAGGCATCTGTCCCTTCATTCAAGTCATGGATTAACAAGTTATCAATACTGAGCACTGGAGAATACCACTAGTGACAATGAAATGCTGGACATTAGCTGGCAATGTGCACTTGCAGACCAGAAACCCAATCGTATCCTGGCTGCATCAAAAGCAGTGTTGCCAGCAGGAGAAGGGAAGTGATTCTGTCTAACTACTCTGCGCTAGTGTGACCCCAGCTGGAGCACTGCATCCAGCTCTGGAGTCCTCGGCACAGGAAGGACACGAACCTGTTGGAGCAGTTCCAGAAAAGAGCCATGAAGATAGTCAGAGAGCTGGAGCACCTGAGAGAGTTGGAGCTCCAGTTGGAGTTGTTCAGCCTGGAGAAGAGAAGGCTCCACACTGACTTCATAGCAGCCTTCCAATACTTAAAAGGGTCCTCCATGCAAAAGGGGGACAAACATTTTAGTCAGGCTGCTGCAATAGGTCAAGGGCTAATGGTTTTAAACCATAAAAGGTTAGATTCAGACCAGATGTAAGCAAGAATTTTTTACATTGAACTTGGTGAAACATTGAGAGAGGTTGCCTGGAGAGATGGTAGGTGTCCCATGGCTGGTCAAGGTCAGGTTTGAGGGGACTCTGAGCAACCAGATCTAATTGGAGATGTCCCTGCCCATGGTCAGGGTGTTGGAATAGATGACCTTTAAAGGTCCCTTCCAGCCCAAACCATTCTATGAGTCTACGATTACTCTCTTGGTATAATCACCTATACTTAACTGGCTAGTTTACTTTGTTATAAACAATAGAATTCAAATACAAGTCAATAGGAAGGATCGGTAACTTATTGTAATATATCAGTGGAAAGTATCTATACCACAAAATCCAAATTTTGTATTAGCTTGTAAATTAAAAAATCTTCTTAGCATAAGGACATTAGGAGAGTAGTGCAGCCCTGGCAGAGGTTTTACAGAAAGGTTGTGTAGCATCCATCCTTGGAGATGTTTCAAAGCCCTGAGGAACCTGATCTAACTTTGAAGTTAGTTTTGCTTTGAGCAACACATTAGATTATGGAGGTCCCTCCCAACCTAGATTTCTCTCCATCATTTATTTAAGTGAGACATACATAAGTATCTGACTACCAGCTCTTGAATAAGATCAGATGTTGTAATTTAACATCTTGGGATAGATTTGAAATAAACTCAGAAGGCCTACAGGATGCCTACAGGATCTACATATTTCTTTCATTTCTGTTGTTTCTGTTGTTGCTGGTAACATTTTCAAGTGAAATGTGTCCTTATCTTGTTTTTCTCTGCAGAAATACACCTCTAGTTGATAAAACAGGCTGCTGCTAGTGTCATGCTTCCACTGGGCAGATTTAAAACACGTAACAGCTGTCACCAGGGAAAGCATTAGTTATTAGGGAAGGCTTATTTAGAGGAGCCTTGGACTCTAGTAGGAAGTAGTGTTTCAGAAACCAGTGGTTTTGCAGTAATTGCAACCTGACAAAATTGTTTTGCAGATCCATGAAACAAACTCTATTCATGTAGTCTTTCTCAATTTCTATTAGTTGCCACACCGCTTTTGACACAAGATAGTATCCTTAAGGAAGTGCAGGTAAATGCTAAGGAGTAAAACTACAGTGAGAAATTAAAATTTGAAAAGGCAAAGTAGTCCAAATAATAGGATTTTCTTAAGTTTTTACTAATTAGCTCATTTGGACGGGACAAATAACTTGAAATCAACTTCACTTATTTGCAAACTACATCTAATAGTTTCCACTCTTCCCCTTTTTTCTTCTTTTTTCTTTTTTTTTAAATTTTAATTTTCACTAATGTAATTTTAAATAAAAATATCTTGAAAATGCTTTGTATTAACTTGCCTTTAACAAAGAATCTAAGATCGTTTTTCAGGCAGAATCATGTATATTGAGAGATAAGCTACCTCCATTTACTTCAGGACAGGGCTGAGTAGAAACATATTTGTCACACAGTAGCTGACACACTGCTGCATCACTCCCAACGTCAGTTTCCAGTACCTTCTCTGCCAATGCTTTCAGTCATATTGCCCAAGTGCAGGTCATACTGTATCTGACTAATGAAGAACAGCATGTACCCACTCAAAGTATGGGCTCACTCTGCTCAAGAGGTATTGTTATTCATGAATATGTATTCAATTATTTTTAGAAGTATTGAATCATTTAACTTCAATTAAACATATTTTAAATGTTCCATTTCAAAATAAAGTTAGTGTCAGAGATATTTGGCTTAAATGTTTATAAAGAAGGGAATAGCATTTCCAAGAAGAGTGTAACTAAGTGAAGGCTTAGAGTCAATTTTACTGATTAAATATGTCTTTGTATTTAAATAATATCCTCCTAAATCCATTTAGGCTATAATGTTAATTCCTGTGTTTATTACTGACCAGTATTTCACACATACTGCTGCTATTGATCAGTTCAAGACTATATTGCAATAGTAGGTACCTCAAGGGATTCCAACTCCAGTAAGTCTCAGGAAAATTCATACTATACTTCATACAGTCAGAATGTCTCCATGATACAAACTAAATTAGGAACAAGCTTTGAATGAGCTTCTCTGCTCTCTCTGAATATTGTACCCCTCTTCCTGAAGTGGAAGGACATGTTCGTACAGCTGATAATTTTCTCCCCAATTCTTCAAGGGTTATAGATTTTCAGCTCTGGGTACAAAGATAATTAAGAAGATTAGATCCATCAGATCTTCTACTTCATCAGACTACAAGTGTCCCAGACTTCTGCAAATCATCCATTAGAGAACTGGAGATGAAGATGCTTCTCTGCTTCCCTGCAGTGGATAATACCTTAATGACTGTGGGATGTTCCCATATTAAAGTACTGGGAGCCACAAAAAAATTGGTAACTGGTGGATGACACAAGTCAGGCTGTACCTGCTCTAATTTTTGCACTGTGCACTATACCAAATTATTACACTGTAGTTGGTTGAAAGCTGAGATATTAGGTAAGTGCTGCATGTATTAACTTCCACAATTTCAACAGTAAGAATAACAAAATAGAAACGGAAGTAAATAAAATAAATTTAGATGTAAAGTATACAACTGAGAGTCAAAAGGTGTCATCAGGAAGGTGTCATCTCAACAAGGAATCAAAATCTACCTGGACAACATTTTTTGCACAGAAATGGATTGTCTATGAAAAACCCTTTGATCAGTCTTGGTGTCTTGTTGCTGAACTCTGTCCAGTTTAAGAATGTTCTCTTAGGGGGTGCTCAAATCAGATGAAGTATTCTAATGTAGTCGAGTAAGTGCTAAGCAGAGGGATAATTGCTTCCCTTGATCTGTGGGCTGTGCTCCTGTGAACTCGGCCCAGGACACCCTTGAGATTTTTTGCTGCCAGGGCACACTGCTGGTTAACATTCAGCTTGCTGGCTTCCAGAATTTCCAGGGTGTCATGGTTTCACCTCAGTCAGAAACCAAACACCACACAGTTGCTTGCTCACTCCTCCATCAGCAGAATCAGGGAGAGAACTGGAAAGGTAAAAACTAGAAAACATATTGGTTGAGATACAGACAGTGTGATAGGGAAAACAAAAACTGTGAACACGAGTAAGAAAAACAAAGAATTAAGAAAAACAAAGAATTAATTCACTGCTTCCCATGCACAAGCAGATGTTCAGCCATGCCCAGGAGAGCAGTGCCCCATCACACATGACAGCTACTTGGGAAGACATGCCATCACTTCAACTGTCTCCGCATCCCTTCTTCTTCTACCGCCCTTTAGGCTGAGCATGATGGCATTGTTATGGAATATCCGTTTGTTTAGTCTAGGTCACCTGTCCTGGCTCTGTCTCCTCCCCATCTCCCATGCACCCCTAACTTCCTCACCAGCATGGCTGTATGAAAAGCAGAAAAGCCCTTGGTTCTACGAAAGCACTGCTCAGAAATAACAAAAACATCTTTATATTAGCAACCCTGTGTTCAGCATAAATCCAAAACACAGCGCCATACCAGCTACTGTGAAGAAAGTTACCCCTACTCTAGCTAAAACCAGCATACAGGGCCTTTTCCATAGCGCTCCCAGGTTAGTCAGCCCCCAGCCTGTCTTCCCAAGCAAAAGTATTTGCATTTGTCATTGTTAATCTTCACTAAATCTTCTGTCAGCCCATCCCTTCAACCTCTCTGGGTATATCTGGATGACAGCCCTGCCCTCAAGCATATCAACAGCTCTGGTGTCACCTGCAAACTTGAGAACTCACCTCCCCCAGAACATTGATTAAGACGTTGAACAGGACACGATTCAGGACAGATCCACGAAGTCATCATCATAGCTGGGCTTTGTGAATGAAGATTTGAGAAGGGCTCTACCCACGCTTGCTACAAGCGCGCTGATGGCTAAAAAGGCCAATGTGAGATAAGTCTTGTTGCAAAAGGCACAGCGGAAAGACTCCTTAGACAGTATCGGCAAGACACGGTTCTTTCTGCATTGTTTTTTCCTTTCCCTGAAGTACTACATTTGTTATCATCACTGAGGTAGAGTAAAAACCATTGCCCATCCACCGTAGACCCTGGTCACGCAAACTTTTAACTCATTGAGTTCCACATCCATATAGACTGCAACATTCTAACTTGGATGCAGGAGTATAGGTGGGAGACAGTGTCAGAAGCATTGCTGAAGTCAAGACAAACGACACCTACTGCACTCACCTATGTTCACATCAATAATGGTTAAATCCACTATTTTTTCAGGATGGGGTTATGAGATATACCATCAGAGAGCAGAAACCATTGTCCAATGGGGTGAGGTTGCTTTCTTTAACTTTCTTTGCTTTAGATTCCTAAGAGCTTCCTTAAAATTTGGTCCAAGCTAAGATGTTGCAAAGCAAAATCACAAATGAAAGTATGAAATGATGACACAGCAGTTCCAGTGGGAAAGCTCAGTTCCACTATGGTATTAAATTAGGTCAAAAATCTTAAACGTGATGGACATATTGTTGATAATTCTGGATACAACAGCAACATAAGGTCAATTCTTAAAATGCCATGTCCCCTTCAGTCCATTTCATCATCTACTTTCTGGAAACCAGAAAAGTTTGAAATTACAGATCACTGGTAAATCTGCACTTCTGAGGAAGAGAAAACCTAACAAGGAATTCCATTAAGGCTTCAAAACTTACTGAACGAGACCTTAACACAACAATACTTGCTTGATTATGCAACCCAAAACTTACAGAAGTTGAGAGTATAATACACCTGAACAGCAATAATAATGTCTGTTAGTAACAGTAATATCAAAATCACTGACGAAAGTGAAGGTGCACTTTGTCCAGGTGACTTACTGAATTTTATTACCTAACTGTCTCAGCGAACTAAAGTACATACATCTATATGAAAGCAAAATAAATCTAACCATAACTGAAAATGCAAATGTCAAGGTTCTTTATTTTCTCAGACAAAATGAAATATTGCTGAGAAACCAGCAATCAAGGATCCAAATAAATTAGAGCAGACTTAATATTCAAAGTTATAAAACCTGCCCACCCCTTTCTAGCAGTTACCAAATGTTAAAGAAAGACAGTGGTGACAGTGTTTCATTTTTTTTTTAATCATTTGTATATATAATGTGAAGAACTGGAAAAAAATGTACAAATCATTCTCAGAATTTTCTTTTCACAAGCAGCCCAAGCACAACAACATGGTTCCCTCAATAGAAGTGGTCATTCCTGTCCAGGACTCTTATTACAGAACTGAGCAACTTTTAATTAGAAGGTATTTTAAAATCCCTAGGTTTCAGTGGTGAAGATATTCCCCCTAATGATTTTAGAGTACTAGACCTTGATAATCCCAAATTTTACTTTGAAATTCCTAGAAATTAGACTAATTAGTTGGTGCCTTTTATCTGTATGTCTGTATGAGTGTTTGTGTGCAGACAAGCACATATATTTATGGCTCTGAGTGCCTCCATATGAACTTGTTAAGGAGTAAAATTAGATTTGAGATGTCATTTCAATGAATTAGTGCATTTTTACCACAAAAATTTACAACGCCCTGATCTTTGAAGAAATAATTGTTATGTAAAGAATTAGGAAAGTTTAGCAAAAGACATTTCGTCAGATTCAGGGTAAGGAGTAAAGAAATATCTTAGTTCTCATAAGCCTCTTAAAGATGTCTTATTCTTACTTCCAAATTACCAGACACTGAAGAATCTATGCTATGAAATAAAATTTCTGCATTACCAAATTGATGTCTAGAAGAGACCAGAAAAGCTTCAGAACAAGACCTGGAGGCTATGCTCACATTTGCATTTGGAAATAACTCCAGAGAGTCACAGATCTTTTTTTAGGACCATATGGTTTGTTTCATCTTATGTGTAAGTCATTTAACATATTTGTGCTTACTCTTTCTAAAGAAAGAAAAAGAGAAGGAAAGAACCCCTCAGTTATCTACTCCTTTTCCAATTCCAGATGGGTATATGACATTTCTCATTTCTAGGAAGAATACCCACACAACGGGAAACATAGCCAATTCAGAATAATTTGAATATGTGCTTGTTAGATAGTAATTCAAGCACAAAAATCTAGAAATATTCATGGAGAAGTCACTGATCAGTGTTACCCTCCCAAAATAAAAATTAGTATTTCAAAATAGGTAATCTCTAAATTAAATTAATAAAATACAAACTTGATTGCCTTAGAACTTACTTGGAAGAGATTACTTTTCTTTGTAGACTGGAGTGACTTTGTAGACAGAGGGATAAAAAAATGTGCAAAATAAATTATTGAAAACACTCCAAGGAATAATGTATTTCTTGTTTTCATATGAAAACTTCTAGATACACCCAGCTTCAATTCAAGTAATTGTGTACATTTTCCCCACAAGTGTAAAATAAGAACAGTAGTTTTTAAACAGAATATTACCCTTTAAAAAGCTATCATGGAAGCCTATGTATTCAAGTGAAAAAACTCCTCTATTAATTTGTTTGCCTAACAACACTTCAGTCATGCTGCTTTCATAATAAAGAAAGAAACAAGGCCCTTCTCTTCTCCAGGCCAAACAGCCCCAGCTCTCTCACCTGTTCTAACAGGAGATGTGCTCCAGCCATCTAATCAACTTAGTGCTCTCCTCTGGGCTTGTTCTGACAGGTCAATGTCTTTCTTGTGTTGGGGGCCGTAGAGCTGTTTACCCTCAAACATCCTACTAATCATACAAGCAGGGAATTAATCTGAGAAGTAGAAAACACAAACTTCAGTCTCTTTAGAAACAGACTGAATTGAAACTCAGCCTCACACATCCACAGTAAGTAGTCTGATCATGGGTCTTGAGAAAAATTGTGGTCACTCCTCCTGGTGCAACATTGAATCAGAGTAGTGCAGTCTAAGACAGAGAGCAATATTTACTTTCAAACTTCAGTGAGTTTAGATAGAAGCCAAACACCCAGCTTCTTCCCACAGGCAAACCTCGAGGTCCTTACATATATATTCATTAACAGCTACTCAAGCATTTTGCAGTTTTCTAAGTTTTCTAAGTTTCTAAGTTTTTTGGTGGTCCCCTTAGGTACTCATGAACTCAAAATTAGATGAACAGGAGCTTGAAGATCCATGTTTTCCCCTTCGTCATTCAAGTTTTATATATACATCTAAGATTTAGGCACAAAATAAGGCTAAATATATGGAAAGAATTAACATGAGGAGCTATAAGGCACATGTAAAAGAGGAAAAATTCCATCAGTCATTTTGATAGTAGTGAGAGGGTGATTCTAACAGAGGAAAGTGCTCACTCTATAGTGCAGGGGAAACAGGTCCCCGTGGAGGGGAGAACAAAGGTCAAAGGCACAGATTCTCAATGCGTAGGATGTGAGAATCACACACTTGGTTTCACTACTTAATTCATGTTCAGTCAAAATTCCTGCAATAATCTCTGCATACCTGTCTCTTAAAATCATTGCTGCTCTTCCCCAGTAGTTCTGAAGTACTGAGAAAACTAAGTATTATACTCTGCTCCATTTTTGAGCAGAGTTACTTTAGCTCAAATTAATTGTTAGGAAGAACAGTTTGGTTTCCTTTTAAAATAGGTTTCATTCCTTTCATCCTGCAAATGGCTCCTAACTGAAAAACCACACTGGGGACTGATAAAAATAGTTATGATTTTCCCAGGCATGTCAGGCTATAAAGGAAAGGTTGGCAGTGAGGAAGAGACAACTCCCTCTTGCAGTTCCTAGTATGGTTCCTAGGTCTGGGGGAGTTGGTCTGGTGTGGATAAAGGAAGCCTTTCCAGAAGATGGAAAAGAGGTTTTTTTGCTGTAAGGCACTTCTTTCAGTTAAAGGGAGAGGAAAAGAAGAAAGAAACTAACAATCAATTTCTGGGTATCAACCAAGGAAAGATATGCCTGAATCCATTAGGCTGAGAAGGTTCCATTGTGTAGCTGTTCTAAAAGATTAAGTAGCATGGCTGACTTCAGACTAAAGAAACTGAATTAGAATTACAACATTCATTGATATAAGTGACTGACAACAGACTGCAGATTGTATTTTATAGGTGAGTATAATCTTGCCATGATGTAAAGGTGACTCAACTGGCCATCAGCCAGAGAACACTATTTAAATATCCCAATATGTACTGATGAAGTAAAGTTAAACAAAATTGAAACTGCATTTGAAAGTCAAAATATGAAAAAAGGACTACTTTTGCTCAGAGACCATGTATAAATTTAAGGTGGCTGGGTTCAAAAGTCACAAATGTTACTGCATTTATTCCAATAATAGCCTGCAGCACTGGTAGAAAAATACCTACAGTCTTGTCAGGCATAGCTAAAGAAAGGATTTTTAAATTTAGTACTGTTTTAGTATGATTTTCTCTCTGTCCTCCAACTTATACACAAAAAATACTCCAAGGCTGAAGCTGAGACTTCATTACATACTAAAATCTCCACTATCTTCTGTGGGAAGAGCAGGGCTTTGCTTTGGCATTCTTATATACCTTTCTTCACTGCTCTGTATAATCAAATGTAATAAATGTGAGAGTAGCAAGAGAAAACACTTCATGTCTACACTATACTTCAGTCCATGGAAGAAGTCACAGCTAACGATCTATATTCAGAGAACTGAGGTCAGATAGGGTGAGGTCACCTCATCTGATTCAGTGACATTTGAGGTCTTTACATTTAAGTTATCCAACTCAGAAATCATTTTTGTGATGCTTCCACTTATAAATCTGTGAAGGACAGAACTACTGTGTTCTAGCATCAGTCTCACCAATAATGCACACAGAGGCAAATAGTTGTTGCCCTTCTCCTTTTATTTAAATAACCAAAAGTTTCGTTTGCATTTGCTGAACCCAGTATCATCCCAGGAGTTCATATAAACATACTTGTCTATGAATTTCCCAAAGTTTCCCAGTTAGAGATTGTGCATATATTAATCGTACTCCTCATCTCTGGTTTCATGACATCATGACTGCACGTAGGACACCATATTTAACTTCAAAACACCTACTTTACCAAGTGAAATAGGTGATTATTTTTACAATTTACTCTTCTACCCGTTTTAAATAATCCCAGAATGTTATTATTCTGTGTCACTGATAAAAAGTAGTAAAGAAATACAACCCTTTCCATGATGAATCCCCCAAAATAATTTGAGATCCACCAGTCAGTTTCTAAAGTTCACAAGTATTTGATCTATTGGTACTATAGAACTACACATTTTTAGATAGGATTCTGTTTAATAATGAAATAACCGTTTATAAAGACTTATTTATTACAACTATGCATTATTTTTATTAATTTAACTTACAGAGTTCTCAAAAAAAAGTCATGCTTGACAAGACTTATTTTCATTAAATTAATATTATGGAGATAATTGTATTCTAATCCTTTTTCATCTGAACACTGTAGCAGCTTTTCTGTTATTTTGCCTCAGACTACAAGGACTTCAGTTAGCTGACAGAAATATTTACATTGTCAGTGTATTTTCCTTGAATACTGATCTTACAATCTTCAGTAGTGATTTCTATATTCAAAAGTCAGACAGATTTTTAGAATAGTAGTTTCCAGACTTGGTAGTGTTTACTTATAAATCAGTTTAGTCACTGAAGTATCACTCACTCAGTATACAGAGAACAGTGACTGTAATTTAAAACAGAAGTATTTGCTATATATAGGATTGCCTTTTATATAAGCTAATATAACATAAAAATGGCGTCATTGATCACTCAGCTACCTAATGTACAACTCTGCCTCACCCCCATTGTATTACAGGCTCATGTTTTGAAGGTTATTCTTCCAGAAGCATCCATCCCTTCCAAAATCAAATATAAGTGCAAAGAAAGAGAAGTGGAGAAATTAATACAGATTTTCCTGAAATACTGAGCTGGATTCCTAAAGATAAGCAATGAACTCCACATAACAAATACGTCTAAATGTCTTAATTTTGATACATAGCGGTGCTCTTACTTTCACTGCCAAGGAAATGATCACACATCTTTCCCTCATGGCAGGTGGTCATGTTATGATGTTCCTGTGATCCAAACCAGAGCTTATCCCCACCACATGACACAGGCACTTCTGAACAGTAATTTGGGGAGGAGGTGCTGTTTGTGTCTGTAATTGCATACATTTGTAGAGAAAATATTATGGGGAAACAGAGAAACACTGAGCAAAAATGGGACTTATTATTCTTCTGTTCCATGTTCAGGTGCAAAAAGGAACAGTTAATTTTAGCCTGAGAAGAAGCCATTTCTATGATAGAACTATCCTAATTACAACAATAAAAAGAAATTATTGAGCCAGTGGAAGATAATCTTCAATTAATAAGAACATCAGAAGATGTCTCATAGACTTTATGAATTATACAGCTTTTTGTGGCAGGTGCAATTCAGATACCATATGCTATGCACAATAATTAGGAAATAAAAGCCCAACATCTTTAGATCAGTGGGCAAAAAATGATAAAAATATCTTTCTTTGCACTGAGACAGTAAGAAACACAAAAGACAAAAATGATTATGAGTCATTGCTAAAATATCCCTGCCTCTGTGAAAGCGAGATAGGGACAGAATATATGAAAGTTACTAGTCAGCATGGGTGAAGGAAGCCCACACTGAGATAAAACTATTCCAAAACACAAATTCTGTGAAATGCACAAGGAGAAACCTGAGTCTTTTGCAATACCTGAAAGAAATAATCCTACTCAGCTTATGAAATCTGCAGTAATGAAACTGCAAAAATTCCTTTGGCTCTGTAGAAAGACAGTGACTCAAAGGAGATAAACAGAAAATCATTTCCAGCCCCTGAAAACTGGTGGGATATGTACTACTCCCAGGCTGTATGAAAGTGTAAATAAATTCTGCATTTCTGCACTTATTTTTTGGTTTTGACTAAAAAAACAAAACAAATTTGCTACCTTATGAGCCAGAATGGTACTAGTCTTAACTTCTAGTACGGTGGCTGGAGTGAGAGTATTGCACTTTTGTGCTGATATTTGGGGTTTTCTACTTAAATAAGCTTGATTTTGAAATAACGTTTCATGGCATGTGGTATCAGATGAAAAATTTATTTTCTTGCTAAACAGCAGAACAATATACAATATATGGATTTTTTTTTTTTTTTTCGTACAGCAGTGTCATGTGTGTACATG
>NW_020955201.1:2835627-2859545 GCF_003031625.1 Empidonax traillii
ATCCATCTACGTCCTGAGGACCTCACTGCCACCGTCCAAGCGTGCTTGGCCCCGGCAGATGAACCTCAGGATTAAAGGGTGGGCTCAGTTCCGCGCACACTGTGTCTCACCTAAAAAATCCAATGCGCAGGCTGGAAGGTGGAAAGACCTTCCCCGGTTCTTCGTTCGCGAAGAGACTGGCCATTACATGTACATGAGTACATGATCTGGCTGTGAGGAACTAGAGCAGCAACTAGGATGCTTGATTTGATGGTCTCTGAAGTGGAAGACAGCAGTCTCAGGTTCTAGCTTTCATTTAGTTTCGTTTTGGGAAAGTATACCTTTCTTAATACTTCTGGATTGTGGAAAAGGTGAAAACATACACAGCAGTGAACTATGCATAACAGACACTGAAGATGTGACTCCTTCTCCATTTGAAAGTGTTTACTACTGCAAGTCATGTTCGAAACCCTCTAAGGAATCTGAATGTGCACAAACCCATGGAACCTGATGAGATTCATCTGTGGGTCCTGAGGGAACTGGCAGATGAAGTTGCTAAGCCACTATACAGAACTTCTGTGGCAGTCAGGTTAAGTTCTCAGTGAATTAAAAAAGGGAAATATAACCCCCATTTTTAAAGGGGGAAAGTAGAAGAGCCAGAGAATGACAGACCAGTCAGTCTTGTCTCTGTGTCAGGCAAGATCCTGGAGCAGATTCCTCTGGAAACTATGCTAAGGCATATGGTAAATAAAGAGACGCTTGGTAACAGCCAGCATGGCTTTACAAAGGGTAAATAATGCCTGACAAATGTGGTGACCTTCTGTGGCAGAGAGACAACACCGGTAGTTGGGGCAGAACAACTGACATCCTTTACCTGGACTTACGCAAAGTGTTTGAAACTGTCCTACACAACATCCCTGTCTCTACATTGGGAAGACATGGATTTGATGGATGGACCGCTCAGTGGATAAAGAACTGGTTCAATGCTCACATGCAAAGAGTTGTGGCCATCAGCTCATTGTCCTCATGGAGATCAGTGACGAGTGGTGTCCCTCAGGGGTCAGTACTGGGGCTGACACTGTTCACCAACTTTGTCAGCTACATGGACAGTGGGATTGAGGGCACAATCAGCAAGTTGACAGATGACACCAAGTTGTGTGGTGCAGCTGACACGCTAGAGGGAAGGGACACCATCCAGAGGGACCTTGACAGGCTTGAGAGGTGGGCCAACACAAAATTCATGAAATTCAACAAAGGAAAGTATGAGGTCCTATGCCTGGGTCATGGCAATCCCAGGCATACCTACAAGCTGGGGGATGAAGTGATTGAGGGCAGCCCTGTGGAGAAAGGGTCAGGACTGAAGATTGATTAAAAACTCAGCATGAGCTGGCTGTGGGCATTCACAGCTCAGAGACCCAACAAAATCCTGGACTGCATCAAAAGGACCATTAGAGAACTGGAGCATCTCCCTAATGAAGACAGCCTGAGACAGCTGGGGCTGTTCAGCCTGGAGAAGAGTAGGTTGTGTGGAGACTTCATAGCAACCTTCCAATATCTGAATGAGGCCTAAGGGAAGCTGAAGAGGGACTCTTCATCAGGAACTGTATTGGCAGAACAAGGAGTAATGGGTACAAACTGAAAGAGGGGAAATTTAGGCTAAATATTAGAAAGAAATTCATTACTGTGTGGGTGGTGAGCCACTGGAATAGGTTTCCCAGGGAGGTTTTGGATGCTGCAGCCATGGCAGTGTTAAAGGCCAGGTTGGATAAAGCCTTGAGCAACCTGGTCTAGTGCGAGATGTCCCTACCCACAACAAAAGGAGCTGGGACTAGATGATCTTTAAGGTCACTTCCAACTCTTAACATTCTGTGATTCTATGAAATACAAAACCAGGTCAGGCCTGTATGCCAGGAGGTTTAAGAGTGGTCATCTGTGATTCATTATGGAGGCACAGTTTCCAAACTAGAATCAAACACAAGAATTCTTGAAGAACTTTTAAAGAACCAGCTCCTGTAGATGACTAGGAAAAGGTTATTAAAGGAAGCTACTGAGAGAATGTGTACAAATACAAAGAAATTCACTGTGTGAAAACATACTCATGCCAAGAAGGCTTTTACAGCCACAAAAAAAAAAAAAAAAAAAAAAAATCAATAGCTTCAGACTTATTAAAGAGTAACCTGAACTCATCTCTCTCACTGCCAAATTCTGAAATCAGAATTTTCTAGTTCCCTGACAACTGACTCATATTCTCTGACTAAGTTTTTTTGAACTGTAGGGAATAATGGTTGTGTATATCTGAAGACACAGCTGTAGACGTAACAAAATTGAAATGCCTCACACAGGACTCTAGATGATGTTGCTCTTGGAAGGGAAATCTCAATGGCCCTAGAAATTTGTGTCCCCTTGAGCAAGGTTAGAGAGGAAAAGCCATCCAGATCATACCCACGAGAATCTGTCATTGATTTATTGCCTTATAGAAATGATTTATTTATTCTGATTTCCATTTGCATCTCTTAGATTGTATAATACATTGCAATAATTTAAAATGAAAACTTTAAAGGATACTATTTGGACAGCTCTTAGTAGATTGTCCTGAAAATGTTCATTTCATGCTAAAAAAGAGACTTCAGGAAATCATCCTACCCATCATCCTGAACAAAAATATTTATGCGTCATAACAGGCAATATGCCTGTCTTGCCTAGTTTTCTTAAAATAGTCATAATATCCTTGTATAATTCACTCTGAAGAGTTAGAAGGCTCTTTCTAATGTGTAACCAAAGAATCCTTTACAATTTGAGTTCATTACTTGTCATCCTGTTCCTAAAGACAAGTTCAAAATTGCAGAAAGAGGTCATCAATTCCACTGATTTCTATTAGCTCAGTGATTTGTATTTGGCACCAAGTGAGAAATTACAATTGGGTCATTGACACAAGTCTGCTGTCTTATGTCCTGTGTGAAAAAAAGGAACTTTGTCATGTTTTTCACATAAGTGCTAATACAGCTTAAGTGGTTATAACAAAACTGAACTGTCCCAGCCACTTACTGCACTGATTTGACTCCAGACAGCTGCAATATGAAACCTCCATTGCTTTCCTGACACTCTAATCCAATTTCTATTTTATAGTGTCTGTAACATGTAAGTCCCCAGGCACTCCACATAAAAACATAATTAAAACAAACACTACATGGATAAGCTTTTAGAAACAAAGTATCCTTTTACTGTCAGTTCCTTCTAGTAGAGAGAAATGCAATGATACATTTTCAAAGGGTTTACTGGAAAAATGAACCCAGGGAACATTTAGAAGACATGAATCAAATGATCATGATGTACTAACTAATATGCTGATACTCAACATTCACCATGGGGAAAAGACACTGCTGAATTAAATATGTCGACAATATTTGTATATTAATTCCTGAAGAAACTGACAGCCAGTGCGGCTGAAACCAAGTAAGAGGCACAGCATGTGGAATAAGACTATCTTACCTTAACATGAATGCTGTACTATTCTTCACAACTTGTGAGAAAGAGCTAGGGCAAAATCAGAACAAGATAGAGAGATGCTCATCCATTTTGATCTTTGTTTAATAAGTTTACATGTTGGCAATATACCTTCTAAAAATTGCATTAACCAGTGTGAGGAAAAGGAATGTTGTATTCTGAATGTTGTGTTTTAAACCTGTACAACTTCATATTCTGTTAAGCTGAATCTTTTCAAGGGGTGCTTTTTCTGCATTCATTTGAAAAGAGGCTCCAGTTTCTTGAAGAGCTCTTGAATCTCCATCTTATATAATGTCTTTATCCCTTTACCCTTCCTCTTACGCTACAAAAATAGATCTCCCTATTGAAAGGAAGAATTTGTAATTTTAAAGATGGCTAAGTTGGATAGTCTAAAGTGGTTTTGAAATTGGGATACACAGCTTGATATAATTAGGATTACCCTATAAAACTGATTAGAGCTCAGGTTCATAATAAAGTAATTCTTTGTATACACAAATCAAACAAATAAACAAATCCCAAATAACTACTGTATAAATTTTTGCTACATAAACTTCTGTAAACCAAAATGGTTGTTATCAATCTCCATTATATAGACAGAAAAACCCCTTAGATTTCCCTAGATGTCTGAAATGGATAAAGTATGCTTGTAGTAATATAGAATGTCACTATAATTTTGTTGTCAAATGTCTGGATCCCTTGGAAGTGGCCCAATACCCATAAGAAAAGAAGAAAAGTACAAGAACAACTGAAAAGTGAGCATTACAATGTAAGGAAGTGCATAACAAAAAAACAACTCATCACAACATAACAGAAAAGTTAGTCATCTCTTTGAGAACAAAAGAGCCCAGCCTTTACTGAACTTTAATTTTGTCTCTTTCCAAATATTATCTTCCCTCACTTACATCCCTATACTTTCAAAATATTGAATATACTGGACTGTGCAAGGGATAGTTATGCCCAATTAAAAGCATTATTATTATTATTACCTTTGCAAGACTAATACACGTATGACTTTCAGTTTGAACCATTCAATTGCCTCACAGTCTTCAAAACAAAATAATAGCCTTTATTGGTTATAGCAATTCCCTTAGATCCTGAAACACTTGTAGAATTTAGGTAAAAGAGAACCTTAAGAGCTCAAGGAACATTTCAGCACAGTGACATTTTTAAAAAACGTGTTATTTCATTTCCAAACTTCATAAAAGTCACCTCAGCTTTAACTAGTTGTATAGCAACAAGAAAACTAGCATATAATGGAAATTTTAACTCTCAGACTTGGCAAGCTTCCTCAACAATATTGAATCATGAAAGGTCTAAAATTTATTTAAAAGCAGAATTCAGATTTGACCTCTAAGTTGACATCTTCTATGCACACAGTACTGGAAATAAAAGCTGTGCAGAGTCTATTTAAGATCTGTTTGCCAGAGAGACATTACCTTTCCTGCTCTTAATAGAGAAATTCTTCCCCTTCTCTCACAAATAGTACTATGTAAGCATGTAAATAAATACAACTGAGGAATAGCAAAGGCAAAAGTTAATTTAGAACAGTGATGGGCTTGTAATGTTCAGGATCTCTCAATTGATTCAATTAACAAGGTCAATAATATGATCACCTATATAGGAGTGGCAGAGATTTAAAAGCAAAATATGCAGGAAGAAAACATGGCTGTCACAATTGCCAGGAGGTGATTTCTTCCTCTATGGTAAAAGTAATGAAAAGAATTTGTGGTACTGAAATTATCTAGGTACATTTCTCTCCAATGTTCCTTTGGTGCTTTTTTTTCCCCCAGGATTCCCCACTTCTTTTGATTTTAGCTCTCCTGACTTTTTGTAAGTACACCTGTTCTGTTGATCATAGAATATAAATTAAAATACCATGAGCAGCAGACATCTGATGGTATAAGCCAGATCAGAAGCCATAAAACATAATTTCAAGTCCAAATGGCAAAATTAATAGTTTCATGTAAAGCAATTATGAAGCTTGCCTGAAGATCCACGTCTGTGAGAGCAGAATGTACAGATATTGTTTATTCCTTTCTTAATGTGGTAAGATAGAGCTATTAATGCGCCATCACTGTAAGAATGTCTATCTTAGTTTTTTTGTCTCTGATCTTCTTTTCAGGAACAACCTGAAGGAAATGGAAAAAATTTATATTATATATATAAATATAAATTTATATGTATATATATATATGCATTTTTAATGTCTACCTAAACACTGGAGATGCTTAGCCATTCACATGTTCATGAATCTTGTAAATGTTATTTTACAGACATTAGGTTTTCTACTTCCCTCACTTTTGAATCCAATGCAATTCAGGCTGTCCATTTGGAAAAAAAAAAAAAAAACACCAAAGGTAAAAATGAGAAACAAGCTTGTAGATATGATTTAGCTCATTATTTCTTGCACTGGAGAGGAAGACCAGAACAGAGAGTTCTCTAGAAGTGGAACTACTGCCAGCTTTTCAAAACACAACTACAAAAGTGGCTTTTTGAGGGCAGAAAACACTTTTTTGTAAGATAAATTGCAGTTATTGAAACTAGTGTAATCAAAATGACTTCTTTTAATAAATACGCTGTTTCAGACTTGAGGCAATTTTGCATGTTTTCTGGCTTCTTCTTTAGCAGGTTATTCTGCACAAGGGATTTAATATGAAAAATGTCAAACCAGTGTCTTTCTTTTTCAGTGAATAGTTGGATAGCCATCCTAAACTGTGTAAGAAAATTAATATTTTTGTTTTCCCTTTAAAAGGATAAAGGTAACCTTCCAAGCTTAGCAGTGGCTGCAGAGTCCTGCTCTTTCTTGTATCCTTAGCAACACATCCTGTTCCCTATCACAGACAGTTCAGTGTAGTATGAATGTGTCACATCCTTTCAAAAGGGGTATGTATCACTGATTTCCATTACTCAGTATACAAATACAGTGAGCAGTTAAAGAGTTCATCAGCACAATAGAAACATACGTCATCTAGGAGGACAAATGTTGTCATAACTCCAGCACATCTTGTTTAGAGCTATGGTTCAACATGAAATCCATAATAAACTTGATTTCTGGGTCTTGCCTGTGACATGGACAGCTTCAATATAAAGTACAGTTTAGACCCGTATTTAAAACATCAAACTGATTTAAAAATTACTGGGTTTCTGTTTCTTATTTTGACATTTTGAAAATTATAGGGGAAAATAATTTACAAAACTCAGGATCAGTCAGAAAAACATGAGTAAGAGACAGCTACCATTAATTTCCTGCAAAATAAGGGAGATTAGTATCTCACTCAAATTAATTTTATATGAATACACAGAATGTAAAAGGGAAGTAGTATTGATTTAAAAGATACTAAGAATATTGGGAGCCCCTGGTGGTCTAGTGGTTAAGGACGCGGCGCTGTCACCGCAGAGACCCGGGTTCGATTCCCGGTCAGGGACACTCCCTGAGCAGGTGGAGCTCGTTAGCCCTGTAAGGCAATTCATCTACGTCCTGGGGACCTCGCTGCCACCGTCCAAGCTCACATGGCCCCAGCAGATGAACCTCAGGATTAAAGGGTGGGCTCAGTTCCGCGCACACTGTGTCTCACCTAAAAAATCCAATGCGCAGGCTGGAAGGTGGAAAGACCTTCCCCGGTTCTTCATTTGTGAAGACTGGCCATTACTTACTTACTAAGAATATTAGGGTTTTTTCACTGCTTCATAGTGCACAGAGCTGTTATTTTCAAGAAGAAAAGTCCACCATTATCTAAGTGAAGAAAAAGTAATTTATTGTTAATTTTATCTCAGACAAAATCTGACCAATATTCTTTGAAAAGTTATAAAACAAAATATGGATTCTTGCAGGGTTGTGTTACAGGTGATTTTGCGAGCACATGAAATCAAGATGAAAACTGACATATTACTTTAAGAGGCATGAGCTGAAAAGGCAAAGTTTTAATTACTTGATATTGCCAGTTCTAGGTAACTTTTATAATTTTTTAATATAAATATTTAGAACAAAATCAAAGTAATTGAACTGTGTTCTTCAGCTCATAACAGTCAGACAGTGGCAAAGCTTAACTTCCTTCAATAACAATATGTTTCTTGGTTTATGCTATGTTTATGCTATTCCATTTTTGCCCAGTCTCACGGCTCTTCATTAGGGTAATCAGTGGTACACCTTCTCAGCAAGATCATCTCTGAGTACCAGATATGACTGACATTTACAGACATGTTCTTTTGAGAGATGGGAGAGACAGCTGTGATGATCTTTACATTTTTCTCCCCACACAAATAAGGTTCCATTTGTCAGACCTATCTTTCTACACAGGAACATGATAAAACTCTGTCATGGCAGAGTTTTTGTAATTCTCTGAACTAGCTGAAGAACTATGAAGCTGAAGAACTACTAAGAACATCTCGCAGTGCAAAGCTTGTAATACATTCATATTTATTCCATTTCTGATAACAAGCACAGGCTAGAATTCTCATATTTCAGGTTATAGAAACAGCTTACAAGCCTTCTCTTCTAGAAAAGTAGATGCCTCTGACTGCTGTTGTTAGCAACTTTTGTCAATTGACCTTACATCATTACTCAGTCAAGCTAAATTTGCTCATGGGTCTATGATGATGTTTTTATGGTAAAAGGACAAACTACAACTGAGTTTGAAAACAGTGGCTTTTAGGTAGATGCTCAGCTCAGACCAGCCACATAGCTCAAAAATTCTTTGACTACTCTAATGATTCATCACCCTGATTTCCCCAAATAATCTAAAACAATAAGCCAAATTTGATTAGACATCTATGTCCTTTCACCTCTGGGATCCTATTTCCACTTTATTTGCTTCAAAAAAATCCACAATATCCATGCAAAACAAAACCAAAACAAAAGCCCTGTAGATAAAGAGAATAAAAAGCTCCAGAACTCTGTTTTGCATCTTAACTACATTTTTAAAACTTTCCCTAGCTGCTTCTACAATCTCCTTCCCTCAGCTAAACCCACCTATGGTTATGTGAAGCAAAAGCAGACAGACAACAGACCGTGCCACCTGTCTGTGGGTCAAAGGCATTCTGTCAGATGGACTAATATCCACATAATTGTCTGGCCTGTTCTTTCCAAAACCCTCTTCCTACTCTAGCCTTATAATAGGGTCCAATATCCCCATGAGTCCCAACTATTGGCTTGACAATAGTGACCTATCCTATCTGTCAGAAGCTGACAGACCATTTCTTCTTATTATTACAGCTGTTATCTGAAATCCTCAAAAGTATACATGATGCTTACAAAGTTAGTACTGATACTTCCTTATCAATATTAATTAAAAGTGATCCCTCAAAAAACACAATTGCCCTTGAAATAGGGTTTCTGATTATCTGGTACTTCAAAACATACTCAAGTTCAATAGGTCATCTAAACTCTGCTTTACTGCACAGTTAAACAGTAATTCTAAATATGCTGTTACAAGTATATGAAAATTCATGTCACAAATGAAATGAAGAAAATAAAGGAAAAAGGCCAAAGAGGAAATACCATGAAGATGATAAGACCTTTCTGTGAAACAGCATTAAAAATGTATTCTTTCTTTGAATGGTACTATCTAATTGCAATCCATTTCCCCATGGAACAGTATCTAAAGAAACAGCATATGCAGAAATACTTGCTGGATGAAGTACCTATAACAGGAAAACAATTCTGTCACTGCATAGTCTTGAGTAAGTGGAAGAATAAACACATCAATTATCCCAATTGAGTCACATCATTAAACAAGTTAACATAAATTCATATTTGATGAGGCAGTAATGGAAAATACACAGAAACATTTCCACAAAAAGTAAACCCAGAAAATACTACCTTATTGAAAGAGTCAGACACGTTTAAAGAAATCTTCAAAACTCTAAGAAGCTCATTATATTCAAATGAAAGCTACTGAGCAGTCAACCTTTCTCTCTTTTCTGGATAAAGTTGAAAAATGTGCACGATTGCTTGAGTATAACTAAGAAAGGTGGTAGAGAGGAATAGCCATTAAATTTGAGAGCAATGAAAGGACACAGGTAGTTTTTCTGAATGTTCTTTGTTCACAGCAGATTAAGTGCACCTCACCTTCTGAGACAGAAGCCAGACCACAATTATCACAAACTATAACTGCTTCATGTTTTTAGAAAGTGATTTGCTTTTTGTTCCTCTACTGAAATGCTTTTTGTTAAAATGAACAGGCAAGCTATATACTCATAGTGGTTCTTCTACATAATTACATTCAATATGGTCTACTGACAATAACCTACTAGAGACTAAATTTAAGGAAGAAACGTCTCTGATACACAACTCATTATGGCTGCTGGCGCAGCAGTCTAAACTTGTGACAGAAGAGAAAAACAGACTCCAGAGCTGTTTCATCTCATGACATATCCTGTCAAATCCTGTCGCCTTAGGATTCTGTGATACACATGACAGTGGCAGACTACAACAAAAAGCTAACCACAAGGTTAGTGCATAACACTTGATCATTAAAAATTGATCAAAAAGTTAAATTATGATGATTCTTATATATCTTTTTTCTACTGCAATGGTCAGACAGTATTCAATCATACAGTGATGTTTAGCTCCACACCCTTGATCAAGAATCCTTGATTTTATCTGCTGAATTACATTTCAACAGACTTCTCAGTACTCCAGAAATAATCAGCTAAGAACTAAAAGAATATCTGACAATCAAGCAGGTGAATGTGTCCCCTGCACAACAAATTCAGAGAACACTGTATGTTGAACAGGTATGCGAATACCAATATTTTCAATGTCTTTCACTCAAGTCAAATATCAAAGGATGAACTAAAAAGTGATGCAGACTCTCCTGCTGACATAAACTGTAAACGTATTTTTCTGTGCTAAATGCATATGTCTGTTTTAGTGAGGGATCTAGGGAAAAATGCTTCATAGTATCAATTACTCCAACTTTCACAAGCCACAGAAATACATAAAACTTTGCACTGCATCTTTTCATTGTTATTACTATTCATACAAGAGAAGAGAGAATAACATAATTAATAATAATGTTATGAGGATAACATACTTCCCATATGTTATTGCTTATCATGTAAGAAGTAATAGAGTGGATCAGCTTAAACCTAAGAGTTAGATGTCTTAGTGCAACTGACTTTTCAGAGAATTAGCACTTAGCTCTTACAGATGTGTTTTAGGCTGCCTGCAGATAATAAGGAAAAAGTCTTACAGTTGTAATGGTAAAAAGAATAGCTAGCATGTTTGCATGATCCATGTTTGTAATGGTGGAAAGAAGAAGTCTCCTCTGTATTTCCATGCTTGTTTCTTACTTAAAACCATAAGCCCTTCAAGCTACAAGAGTATGTCAAGGCTCTGTGACCTTAAATCTCCTTATTTTTGGAAAATGGAGTGAAGAATATTTCCTATCACATCCTTGAAAGCAATCTTCTCTATATCTGGTTGTTGTATTTATTCCATCTCACTCACCATTAATTAGGACGCTCAAACATGTTACATCTCACCCCAAACTAGCCAGGAGTTTCTCAGCCCTCTGCCACATGGAGGCATGGGGAAGTCTACCCTGTCTACATCATATCTAGTAGTATATACATCTATCATGTGAAGTTTATTTCTCATTAAAAAAAGCATTCACTACTGTAGTATTTACTACATTCCTTCATTATTACAAAAGAGAATGCAATTTAATAGCAGTTTTTCCTGTCACAGATATGCTTCTGAAAGCATGTCAGATAAAGAGAAACAAGGCTCTAGAAGAGTTAATCAAAACATTTTCTGTAAAGACCCACTTTTCTCTCTGTTCTGTAAAGACCCACTTTTCTCCCCCTCCCCTTTCTCTACCTTATTCCAAGGAAATTTTGTTCTGTACATATTCACCAGACCTGAACCCACAAGATACATTAAACAAGGAACTCAGAGGTAATAAATCTTAGCCAAAGGAGTCAAGGTAGACATTTGAATAGGTGAAATAGGCCTAGAGCCAAGGCTTTCTTGAAACCTCAGTGAACAGAACACAAAACAATGGAAAGTACAAAAGGTCTCCAGGGTCATCCGATGAAGAAGAGTAGATTCGAGACCCTAAGATGAAGTTAGACCAAACGTACCACCGTAATATTCCTCAAAATAGAGACCACGCCTCAAACTCCGCCCTGACTCCACCTGCTATGAATATTGTAATCTAATGATGCGATAATATGAATATGTATGTGAATATGTTGTAATCATTGCCAAAAACTGTATAAATTACTCATTCTAACCTGACTAGCTCGGAGCTCTTTTGTTCAGCACTAGCTGGAGAGCTGCCTGGTGTCAATCAATAAATACCTGCTGTTTAAGGCATAAAACTCTGCCTCTAAGCAGTTTTTTAACTGCCTTTTTGGGCATCACAGAAGATCCGACTTAAAGCTAGGGATTTTTTCCATTTAATACTGCAGATTCTAAACATGACACTACTTAACTATAATTGGTCGAAAGATGGATAGCCATGACATCACAGTTCAGACATGAGGATTCCACTACCAAAGGGTTTAAACTGTGTGTATGACAGAAAGACCTTGTTTACAGCAGCTCATTGGCAAGAATAGTAGTTGGATCCATAATATGTTTTGTGAGTCATTTGGAACAGTATTTGTTTTGGGAATGAGTTTATTCTTCTGTAGAGTTCACTGAAGTATACTCTAAAGGAGAAAATTGTTCTGATTATTTCCTGAAGGAATCAAATTTACCTATTTACTTATTTGAAAGAACCAATTAATATTAAGGGAACAAATTAGCTGACTCACAGAGCCAATGTAGGATATCATATTTAGTAAATGAAGACAACAGAAAGAAAATCTGAACTATAATGAATAATTGATCATTAACCATTTTCTGCTATGGTTGCAATATATCACAGGCAAGACTACTGATATTTATGATGTGCTATAGGCAGACTTCCTGAAAGCATTGCATTTCTTGTAGAGTTCTAAGGCCAATAATGCTATTTAGGAAACAGCATGAAAGACAGCACATTTGTCTTTCATCCATGTAGCACAGAAGATGCTGTATAGATATCTGAAGCAAGGATGTGAGGACTGGGTTTCTGGAATTCACCTTTACACTTCGTTGTGATGAATGCTGGTTTCTTACAAGGGTCTTTTGTCTTCTTGTGATAAGGGAATTCCATGGTCTTGTCTTGGTCAAGAGCCAATATAAAGTGAGAACAGAATAATTATGCTAAACCATGGCAAGAAGAAGCAGATTGTAATCAGCCACAACCAACATGTGAAGAATCTGCAAAAGTGTGTAGCAATATCATCAGGCACTGATCTTTTTAGTGGCCTCTGGCAACACCTCACTATAAAACTGTCAGTAGTAGAAATCAGGAGGACATCTGTATGCAGATGTTCAACACTACATAGGAGAAGTATACCCAGATAGAGGAATTGTAACACACAGAAGCTGAGCTGTTGCACAAGACCAGTCAGAGGGATTGAAGTTGAGATTTACAGGTGCATGTGGAGGACTGTGGATTCTTTATCAAAGTGTCTCAGGGTACAATGTTTGCTCAATTTGCCAGTTGAAGAGTGACCTTCTTGCTCTACATTTTACAATGATACAGTAACTTCTGAGAAAAAGTGAAATTCAACAGAACGTAAGATTGCTTCTTATTGCTTTGGAGTGAAATGAACAGTTGCTCTAGACAAATATGAACCAAACAGGCAAATATATGATCTCAGTTCATCTGAAAATCAATTCAAGTTTTTATTTTAGACATGAAGGTCTGGATTCAGCAAGTCATGTTCTTCACATTAATCTTTCTATTAACCTTCTACCACAAGTGAATTCACCTCATCTAACACTTGCATATACCTTTGCATTTATACTAGTTGTGTAAGTTTTCTTTGCAGTTAACTAAGCAAGGCAGGAACAACTGTAAGATGACTCCTCCTATTTCTCATAGACATTTGTCTCCCATCCTGGACATAACTGCTTCTCCATTAAGTATTGAGGGAACTCAGAAAACTAGATTAGGTGCGATCATCATCTGGTATGGGGTGGTGAATCAGGAACCACAAAACTGTGTGATTCTACAGTCAATTAAATAGCTGGTGATTATTTTTCCTATGACACACGTTATTGAAGATCTTAGCAGAAACAGAAACTCTAACAACTGGAAGAAAAAGGTAACATTGATAATAATCCAGTGGCATGTTTTGAATTTTGTATACTTTTAATTGTTGCCAAATTACACAATTATTCTGTGTGCCAGACTTCCATATTTCTAGGAGACATCCATCCACGGCAGCCAACAGCCTCTTTTTCTTCAGTGCAGATACAGTGAAACACTTTGCTTACTTTTTCAGAATTTATTTTATTTTATTTTCTACTGATTCCTGAGTTTATATTACTATTAAATACAACAAAAAATGAAGACTTTACAGAACATGAGGTTCTGTACCTAAAAAGAGTCAGTCTTATGAAGTATGTAACAAGAAAACTAAAATTAAAGGCATTTAATTCTTTTATGATGAAGATATGGAAAAGGTATTTTCTGTTCAATTGTCCATAATCATATGCTAATAGTAAGAGCTGCATAAACATTCTCCAATTTAAAGTAACAAGGACCTGATCTCAATTTTTTTTTTCTAAACCTCATTTTAAAATGTCTTGAGTAAGTCATAAATAATAGAGCCGAAAAGATTCTTCCAACTATTCACTTTCTTATTGTCTGGGTTTCATGATTACTATGTAGAATTTCATATGGGAGCCCTTGAAAAAAATCTGAACCAAAAATCTAGAAAATCCACTGCATGTAATATCTGCTAGACTTTTTGTATTTTCCAGTGAAGGAAGGATTTTATTCTTAAAATGACAATATACTGTATATGCCCATACATATGCCTTCATTCATTGACAAATGATTCTTGATTTTTTCTGAAATAAGAGGGTATAACCATATCAGTTCGCAAACTGAATTATATTTTGTGTTGGGTTTGGGGTTTCTTTTATATTTCTGTCACTTTTGTGTAATGGAGTCCTAAAATATTTAAGTTGAATAAATCTGCAAATATGACTCATGACCTGCACGGGAAAGGTAGACCTTAGGCAGAGGCTAAACAACAAAACCCAACTTAGAAATTACGCAGAACCCCCACTAGTTATGCAGGAGGAAAAGGGAACAGAGTTTTACTAACCTACCTAAAATACTACTAGGATAAACAAAGCAATTTTGAAGAATTACTCCTGTTGCTAAGTCACAGACAATAAATGAACAGACTAATTAGTAGTGTCATAGACCTCTAATTTGGACCTGCAATGGTTTAACCCCATCTGGCAACTATGCATCACACAGCACTCCATCACTTCTCCCCACCTTCCCCCGCCCCAGAGGTTTGGAGAGGAAAACCGGAAAAAGTCAAAACCTCTAGGCTGAGACACGAATAGTTAAATAATTAAATTTAATAATTTTAATAATTATAATATCAAGAATAATAATAATTATGATGATGCGAGAGACAGAGAGAGGAATAATACCCAAGACAAACACACGGTGCACAATGCAGTTGTTTACCACCTGCTGACGATTGCCCAGTCCATCCCTGAGCAGCACTTGGTCCCTTCCAACCAACTCTCCCCAGTTTATACAACATGACATTCTGTGTTATGGAATATTCCTTTGGCCAGTTCAGGTCAGCTGTCCTGGTCATGCTGCCTCCCAGATTTTGGTGCACCTGCTTACTGGGAGATCGTGAGACACCAAGTCTTTGATTTTGGTAAGCACTACTTAACAACAACTATAACATCAGTGTTATCAATGTTATTTTCATACTGAACCCAAAACACAGCACTGTACCAGCTATGCAGAAAAGAATTAACTCTATCCCAGCTGAACCCAGGACAGTACCTCAGAACTACACTTGCACCTTAGCCAGAAAGGCTTTCGTCTTGTTTGCTTTGATATGTTACACAAAGTGTTTTAACTAAATTACTTTATAAACTTTTACATAAACTTGAACTGGTTCCACGTATGGAAAGGGTTGATGTTTACGCTGTAATTTTCTACCATTTTCTTGGGACCAAAATGTTATTAAATAGTTCAAACCCCTTCCTGGAAGTGCTCAAAATCAGGTTGGATGGGGCCTCTGAGCAACCTGGTCTAATGGAAACTATGCCTGCCCATGGCAAGGGGTTTGAAACTAGGTGATATTTAAGTTTCCTTCCAACCTAAATCATTCTATGATTCTATGATATTGTACTTATAGAGAGGAAAAAATTTTGTGTAGTAATGGATAGGGTTAAAATTTAAGAGAATAAGAATTACAGAGAAGACCCAGCTGCAACTTCTCGGATGAAGCATGGTCACGATGCCCCACAAAGGTTCCCCAAACACTGATAAGCACCTGTATGGAGGATGCACCTGAGAGTGGAGTGATGTGAAGACACTGTGGACTCTCTCCACAAACATCCTGCAGGGAGGGGAATATGGTGACACTTTGACCATTTGTCCATCAAGAAAGATAAATGCCAAGAACAACTACCCAATTAAGCACTTATGACTAGATTCACTCAAACTCCACCTGAACCCAAAGAAATAGTATAAATGAAGTTGGAAATGGGGAGAAATTGGAGGAAGTTTTCCACCACAAATGGTGGGATCGGCTGATGGGCTGAACATGTGCTCCTTCCCTTTTAGGGATGCCTATTGGGTGAGAAACTTATGCTATGAAAGCTGATTGCTTTCAAGGACTAGATCTCAGTTTGCTCTAATAATTTACTAATAATATATTATTACATTGTTTTGTACTAGAGTTTGTGCTTGTGCTTGCTTTATCTTATTGTAAGATTACTTTAAACACATTTTGGCAGCTCGACCCTATCAACGATGACCAAGAACCTTATTAACTTGTCACAGTTTGTATTAACAAAGAGTATTATTCCATAAACTGTTAGAGTCAGTCCTTTATAAAGTGCTGACAGTTTGCCAGCAGTGGAATAACACATGGGAAGACCTGCTGAGGGGTTCTCCCTTATGCTGTTGCATAGCAGCCTCCAAAAAAGGGCAACTGAATTACCATATCTTGTGAATCTGCTCAGTGAAGAGTTCTCTCCTTACTAGATAGATTGGACATATGTTGTTTTGTTTTCCTTAGGTCACTAACAGGCAAATCTCTGTAGGTCAAGAAAATCTCCCCTCTCTAAGGGTTGAGTGAACCTTTTCAGCTGACAAAGGTCTTCTCATCACTTACTAGGCAGTGGAAACAAGAATGCAAAACTGAAATTCAAAGTTTTATGATCTTAGTGACATGACATCCCACATATAATGAAACCTAACACATCCAGAACAATGTAGATTCTGATCTGGATCTATTCTTTGAAGGACCAGACAATACATATTCAAAATTTGATATATAAACATTAAAAGAAAAACAATTTTTTAATTACAAGTATCCTGAACAGTCATAAAAAGGAGCAGACAAAGTAGAGAAATATACATTTCAGTCCTGCTTTTGAAAAGTGCATTTGTAACTAGTCAAATGGAATTTTTATAATTATTGGTCCGTTACATGTTTTTATTTCACAGGATGATCAATACATAACCACCTATATTGCTGGTAGTTCCTTTCAATAATTTTGAATTCTGCATTTCAGAACATATTCTCAAACCCAGGTACTGTATTTTTTCAGTTAGTTTGTAGAGCTTTAAATTCAAAATTCTTCAGTTCTGGTGTGTCAGAGGACTAATATCTGATAGGCAAAATTTTCCATGCTTTCAAAATTGATCCTGTGAGGACATAATGTAGCTAATCTGATGCACAACAAAACTACTTGTGCATAAGCTATATATTTATGCATATATGCATAAATGTTTGCAAGTTCTGGGCCTTAGGCAACTCAACAAAATAGTTTGCAATGTCTATGAACTGTTCAAAGATTCTTCATAGAAATACAAACATATTTCATTACTCCACTTCGAACTGACTTGTAAATAGATGGTTTGTCAGATATATCAGCCTTTAAGTCTGACAAGTAAGGCAAGCAATTTAGCCAGCAAGTCATTGCTCCATGTGAATGTTTTCTGGTAAAACAGCACATTTTCAGACATGACTCGCCATAACTTTTTGACTCCATCGAAGGAGAAATAATTGCGAATTGTGTTACTGACTTCACTAAACCATGTGGGTCCAACACTGTGGATAGCAAAACAAAACAACACAAAACAAAACAAAACAAAACAAAACAAAACAAAACAAAAACCAACCAAGCAAAAAACCAAATCAAACAAAAACAAAACAAAACAAAAGATGCAAGTAAATGAAAAGGAGGCATCACTCCCTTTTCTCTTTAGATAAAGACCCTCAGGATACATAAGAGATGTCATGCAGTATGAGGCAGAAATAGATTTTCTGAAGCAGACAAATTTCCTCTCTTTCCTTGCCCTGACACTTAGCACTGTAGAATTGCCTCTTTTCAGACACTATAGTAATGACTGCTGGGTGCATTTTGTCTTCTAGCCATAATAGAGTTTCAACCAAGCTTGAAGGTTAAAATAAGCCTGGCTCTCATACCCGTTTATATCTAAAAACAAAATCAATTCTAAGGACACCTAATTTATCCTTTTCTTTTTCTTTTCTTTAGGCTTCATCTCACTAAAAAACCAAATGTTCTCGTCATCTTTAAAAACTCCATGGAATATTTATACATAATTATATTATTCTTGATTACAAAAATATACTGTTAGTTTTCTCTAAGGAATTTAATAAATTACATTTTGCTCCTAAAGTTCACAGAATTTCAAACCAATGGGAATAACTGTGCATTAAAAATGTGAAATAGATATTCAGCCAAAAACCACCAGATATTATACCAAAATATAAAAAATAAAGCCATGACCGTGATTCTCTCATTTTGAAAAGCAGTGAATTGTCATTGAAATCCCTGTTCAATCTTCAAAGAAATCTTGCCAGTGTGTTCTGTCCAAGGATACTAATTAACCTGATATAAAAAATTCCATGTTTGATGTTATTTCACAGACAAAAATAGTAGGAAAATACTTTTTTTAAAATACAACATAGATAAAGCATTCCATGCTCCATCCCAGCAGTGGAGAGTCAACATATATCACAGTGTATACCACTAGTGACCATAACATAGGTCATAAGAGTGTTTTGGCTTTCTATATCACAGGGCACATATGATTAACCAAGCTTTTCCAACTGATAAATTACTAAAGAGTAAATTACTGGACCATCTTTCCATTTCTAGTGATTCTACAGGTTGGTTTTTGTAGTTCCACAGAGTGCTTCTTCATTGACTTTTTGGGAGAGTTCTGTTAATCCAAACTTCTTAAGGGCTCTCTGGACTGAAGCTCTACCATTAGGCATATAGGCCATTCCCAGCTACTATGTGCTAAGCATATATTTTATCTCATCATGCAGGCCACTGGTGAAGAGCTGGCCTCACTACTGGCTCCTGGATATTCTCCATGTTCCTTACTGTCTGCCAACCAGATGCCAAGCCATTGAATTTGGTGTCCAGCCAATTTTCAATCTATCTGACAGTCCACTCATCCAGATACACTTTCTCAACTTCTGAAGAACAGTTCTATAGATGCTGGTGTCACTAGTCTTACTAAGCCCAAATATTTTTATACTTCTGGATGTAACTTGGAAATATCAAAAGAAAAGCTACATTTGGTGCTTTTTTGAGGGGGTATTGTAATGCCACACATAAGTGTCTAAAGACAGTTACACCAGTCACAAAATAGCCATGTCCACTTGTGAGTTTGTGCTTGTTTGTCCACAAATGTGAAGAGACTTAAAAGCTGGTAGCAATCACCAATGTATAAACAGGGTGTTCAGCACAAAACTCTAGCAGAAGGCGACCATTATCATTGCAGTTCCCAACACCCTGCTTGCCTAGTACTCCTTTCAAGGCTTCAGAGTTCTTTCCTACTCTGGCATTGAAATCATCAAGGATAATGATCTTTCCATTTTGAATCAATGGTCTGAACACTTTCAGACTCTCTTCAGTACTGGCCGTGTAGTTCAAGACTCAGCAATGCAGTACATTTCACAACAACCACCATAGCAGAAGATCTTCTACCTGAAAGCCAATGTGGTTTCAGAGCCAATAGGATTACCACAGATATGGTATTTGTTCTCAGACAACTGCAAGAGAAGTGTCGGGAATAGAACAAAGGACTCTATGTTACCTTTGTTGATCTCACCAAGGCTTTCGCTACTGTGAGCAGAAAACGTCTGTGGCAGATTTTGGAACGTTTAGGATGTCCTCCCAAGTTCCTCAAAATGATCATCTCGCTTCATGAGGACCAGCGCGGTCAAGTCAGATATGGTGATGCACTTTCTGAGCCTTTTCCAATAGCCAATGGTGTGAAGCAAGGTTGCGTTCTCACACCAACTTTATTCACAATCTTCTTCAGCATGATGCTCCAAAGGGCCACGGCAGACCTCGATGATGAGAACGATGTCTACATTCGATATCGTACCGATGGGAGCCTATTCAACCTAAGGCGACTGAAGGTCCACATTAAGACCTTAAATCACCTTGTTTGTGAGCTGCTTTACGCTGATGATGCCGCCCTCATTGCCCACACAGAAGTAGCTCTGCAACGTTTAACATCCTGCTTTGCAGAGGCTGCTGAGCTTCTTGGACTGGAAGTCAGCTTGAAGAAGACAGAAGTTTTATATCAGCCTGCTCCTCAGGGAGTCTCCCATCATCCCCATATCACCACTGGTGAAACAGAGCTTAAATCAGTTCAGCAGTTTAATTACCTGGGAAGCATCATCTCCTCAGACGGTAAGATTGATGCAGAAATAGACAACAGGTTAGCAAAGGCGTACAGAGCTTTTGGTAAACTCCATAAAAGAGTGTGTCTGCCACGGTTTCGGAGAAGGGAAGGGAGTAGACCATCTCGGGGTTCGCAGCTCTGCTGTAGACGGTGACAGACGCAGAAGGCTGCAGGCGAGCACTGCCCCACACATGCCTACGCAACCTAAAATAAGAGGAGGCTAGACACAGGTGTGAGGCAAGCATCAGCCAGGGCTGATCCAACTTTATTAAAACAAAATGGTGGGTTTTATAGGGTTAGGTCAGGGAAGATGCTGGAAAGGAGGTGGAGCATGCAAATCCACTGACATTGATAGGTAAGGACTAAATGCATATGCATAAGGGGAAAGATAGCCAACCAGGTATGAACAGGGATTGGCCGAGCTGTCGTGGTGCTACGAACTGTCCAATGGCAGCTGACACTGGCTCCTCCGCATGCAGTCCATAGCAACCACTTGCAACATGATAACAACTGAGGCTTCAGCTCGACTAGGGTTCTATGCCTAAAAATCACCTACAACACAAACTGCTTTTCCACTACAGTTATGTTGTTCATAAAATAAAAAGTTATAAAACCCATCTCCAACATGTGGCAAAACAAACACATGAAGAAAAGTACTAAGATCAGTGTTTACAGAGCCATTGTACTGTCTACTCTTTTATATGGATCTGAATCATGGGTCATTTACCGCCACCACTTGCGTCTCTTAGAACGCTTCCATCAGCGCTGCCTCCGTACAATCCTGAACATCCACTGGACTGACTATGTGACCAACACGTCTGTCCTTGAACAGGCAGCAGCCACGAGCATTGAGGCCATGCTGCTGAGAACACAGCTGCGCTGGGCAGGGCACATCTCCAGGATGCAGGACCATCGCCTCCCTAAGATCGTGCTTTATGGGGAACTTGCCACTGGCTGCCGCAAGAGAGGAGCCCCGAAGAGGAGATACAAGGACTGCCTGAAACAATCTCTCAGCCTTGGCCATATCGATCACCACCCTTGGTCTACCCTGGCCTCCAATCGGGAGGCCTGGAGACACACCATCTATAACGCTGCTGCTGCTTTTGAGATCACATGCAGGATCACTCTCGAGGAGAAAAGACAACACAGAAAGAATCATGTCTCGTCGATATCACCTGGGGAGTCTTTCTGCTGTGCCTTCTGCAACCGGACTTGTCTATCTCGCATTGGCCTTTTTAGCCATCAGTGCGCTTGTAGCAAGCGTGGGTAGAGCCCCTCTCAAATCTTCATTCATGAAGCCTAGCCATGATGATAAACAGGGTGTACCACAGTGCTGCATTGAGATAACAGTTGGGATTCTGATGCAGTTATTTGTCTACTTTGTGCTGGATTTGGGTGGCAAGGTTGGGGTCAGGGGGAAGGGGAGGATGAAGCTATAAGGGTAGCCAAGTGAGCCAGTGCCAGTCGTCTTCAAGACAGACCCATTGCTGGTCAAGCTCATCAGCAATGGTGGTAGCACTTCTGGGATAATGTGTTTAAGGGAGGGGAGGGTGTGTGAAACTGTGCAACAGCAACTGCATTCCAAGAGAAGAGTGAGTACATGTGAGAGAAAAAGCTCTGCAGTCACCAAGGTCAGTGAAGAAGTAGGGGCAGGAGGTGCTCCAGGTGACAGAACTGAGGTTCCCCAGCAGCCCATGGTGAAGGCCATGGTGTGCCCCTGCAGCCCATTGTGGATCAGAGATCCACCTGCAGCCCATGTAGGACTCCACACCAGAGCAGGAAGATGCCTCTGAAGGAGGCGGTGACCCTATGGAAAGCCCAAATTGGAGGCGGCTCCTGACGGGGTTCTGTGGCCCTATGAAGAGAGAAACACTGTTCCCACACTGGAACAGATCTGCTGGCAGATTCTGTGGACCCATGCTGGAGAGAGCAGTCCATGCTGAAGTAAGTTTTCTGGAAGGACTAATGACCCTGTGGCAAACTCAGGCTTAGAGCAGCCTGTTCCTGAAGGACTGCACGTGGTGGGAGGGACCCACACTGGAGCAGTTTGTGAGGAAGTCAGCCCATGGGAAGGGTTCACATTGGAGAAGTTTGTGAAGGACTGTCTCTTATGGAAGGGATCCCACACTGGAGCAAGAAAATAGTGTGAGGAGTCTTCCCTGTAAGGAAAAAAGAATTGCAGAGTCAGCATATGATGAATTGACTGCAGCCCCTATTCTCCATCCCCTTGTGCCACTGGAAGAGAGGAGTTAGAGAAAATTTGGTATGAGGCTGGGCTCAGGAAGAAGAAAGGGGTAGTAGAAAGTGTTTGTAAGATTTGTTTTTATTTTTCTTTACTCTATTCTCAAATGAACATCCAATTAAATGATTGGCAATCAGTTAAACTACTTTCCCCAGGTCAAGTCTGTTTTCCTCATGATGGCAATTGGCTCATAATCCTTATCTCAATCCACAAGCCTTTCATCATATTTTCTTTCCCCTCTCATGCAGAGGAGGGAAATTATAGAGCAGCTTTGGCAAGCACCTAGCATCCAGACAGGGTCAATCCACCACAAATCCAATCCAGGCTAACAGGAAAAACATGGTATGGTATTTAGAAATACGATTTTATTTTATGCATTTTTATATTAATTTACTAAGTATTTCACAGCTGAATTGAGTACATAACAATATTACTTCTACTGGTTAGACAAGCCACTTTTATCAGGTTCACATCAACAGATGTGATTTCTTTGATTATTGCAACTTCATCTTGCATTTCACCATTCCTCCAGATTAAATATACTTAAAACAAACAGTCTTAAATCTCTTCTGCCTGTACTACTGGAAACGCTCGAATTGAATTGATACAACTGAGTTTATTTGTACATACCTTTTTTGACAGACCTGACCTGAGCCTCTGGATAAAGGATTTAGTATTCTCAAAAGATTAGAATCACCTTTTTTCTATTAACCTTTTGGAGGAAAGTTGAGGTTGGAGTTCATTAGGTTTTTCCTTGACAAAAAACTCAGTCAAAGCAGTTGACATAGTGCACATTTCAACATCTATAACACACAGAGGTTTTTCTTCTTCATCAGATACCAGGGATACAAACTTCCTTCTCCTCAGACATTGCCTTCTACGGAAAGGAAATATGGAAGTGTGCCAGAAAACACCCACAACTTGCCTCAAAGCATCAGGACTCCAAGGTGTGACACAGCACATAACTATCATTCAGACCAAACCCATTCATTTTGCTTTTACTTCCTTTGGTCAAAGGCCCTAATATTTTAATTTTCTTTCTTAAGCATGTGCAATTTACCCTGAAAAGCCAATGCACCACTGAAGAAGCACCTGAGAATTAGCTCAGAGTTTACTTCATCATCTCTGCAGAGGGACCTGGATAGGCTGACGGCTTGGGCTGATTTCAGTGGGATGAAGTTCAACAAGGCCAAGTGCCGGGTTCTGCACTTTGGCCACAACAACCCCCTGCAGCGCTACAGGCTGGGCACAGAGTGGCTGGAGAGCAGCCAGGCAGAAAGGGACCTGGGGGTGCTGATTGACAGGAGGCTGAACAGGAGCCAGCAGTGTGCCCAAGCCAGGTAGCCAAGAAGGCCAATGGCATCCTGGCCTGGATCAGGAACAGTGTGGCCAGCAGGAGCAGGAAAGTGATTCTTCCCCTG
>NW_020955201.1:2859646-2895697 GCF_003031625.1 Empidonax traillii
GCTCTGGGCCCCTCAGTTCAGGAAGGATATTGAGGTGCTGGAGCGGGTCCAGAGAAGAGCAACGAGGCTGGTGAAGGGACTTGAGCACAAGTCCTATGAGGAGAGGCTGAGGGAGCTGGGGTTGTTTAGTCTGGAGAAGAGGAGGCTCAGGGGTGACCTCATCACTCTCTACAACTACCTGAGAGGAGGTTATAGCCAGGTGGGGGTTGGTCTCTTCTCCCAGGCAATCAGCAGTAGGACAAGAGGGCATGGGCTTAAGCTCTGTCAGGGGAGGTTAAGGTTGGATATTAGAAAGAAGTTCTTTACAGAGAGAGTGATCAGGCATTGGAATGGCCTGCCCAGAGAGGTGGTGGATTCACCGTCCCTGGAGGTTTTTAAGATAAGGCTGGATGTGGCACTGAGTGCCATGATCTAGTAATCACAGTGGGGACTTGATGATCTTGGAGGTCTCTTCCAACCCAGGTAATTCTATGATTCTAAGATTCTATGATCATACTGCAGATATAACGTTACCGAAATGTGCACTTAATTCCATCTTCTTTCTTCGCACCATAGACAGTAGTAAGTATGACAGTTTGCTGCAGTTTCTTAGAGTTGCACAGAATTGTCTTTGAGTTACTGGTGTCACGTCTACATTTCTCTTTGCCACAGAAAAGAATTTCTCTCAGCAAATTGTAGCCTTCCCTGTCCCATGTACTTCAGACCAAAAAATTAAAAGGAAACACTTATACCTCTAAGTGGCTCAGATGACAAGAAAGTTACATACAGAAATATGTATATTAAAATTACATTTTTCCTTCGTACATCTTATTTTTTTTAAGATCTCTTTTTTTTTTCTTAGATTGCAGAGAGTACTCCATCCACTACAAGTTATAGCCTTTGGAAGGTTAAAAGTATTTATCTGACACTATAAGCATCCACATTCAAAATATGTCCCTTAAAATTTACTATCTAAACCTGGAGGCCTATGAGTTTTCCCATCATAGCTGTCAGGATTCTAATTTCTGCTACCGGGGAAATACTATGGACTGGGCATGGTCAGCTTTTCTCATATTGAGCTCAATGAGGAGTCAGAAGAAATTTCCCACGTAAATTACCTCTGGGATCCAAATCCTATTAGTAGAGCTTAGAAAATTATAAACAGTCCCAGAAAACACAGTCAAAAGGGACAGTACTCTGATTCTTAATCTCTACTGACAAACAGATTCAGAAGCTGGAAGAAGCTGAAATTTCTTCTGTCTTTTTCTGTGTATTTCTCTGTTTAAATAACATAGCCCTCTGTTTAAATAACATAGCCCTGTGCTAGACTTAAAGGCATCCTATCAAACATGCTTGAAGTTCATGCCCTGATGTAGGAAAGATCAAAGCACAATGCATGATACCCCTGTGTGAAACCCTGATATACAGGTGAGCACAGCATATTCAGTGATCCCCTTGCATGAACAGAGTTTTGTGGTGCCTCATTCCCACTTGTGCTCCTTTGTGCGGGTGCTGCTTTGGGGGGAGGTTGGTGAAGTAACAAAATGAATTTATGTTTTGCATTTCACCCCTGGTTTTGTAGTTTTTCCTCTACCCTGTGTGTGCAGATCATACATAGACTTACGATACTCTTCACACACTAGCATAATGTCTTCATGAATACTGTGTCTACACACTTGATATTCCCAAAACAATGTACAGGGAGAGAGGACATCTAATTTGGGGGTTGAAGAAGAAGGTGTTTAAAAACTATATTAGAGTTTTCAGTGGTGCAGCACCAGCACAAAAGTGGACTATGCTAGCAGAAGATTGTGAAGGTGCCCTAAGCACCCTTAAAAGTCTGATCTTCATATCTATATGTTAGACATACTGATGAAGCCTGAAATGATTCTGCTGGTAGTGTTAACTGTCTCAGCTCACAAGTTCCCAGTTCCTCAGCTTCTCAAATATAAATTAGAGACCAGGAAAGAAAGAGAAAGTGCACAGACCTTTTGAGTGAGATTTTGTTGACTTCATTCCATATCAAAAGGTTGTGTAGAAATGTGGTTTTGGAAAACAGCATATGCAGCTCCTATAGAGTGTATCTGGCACATAGCACCAATTGATCATCTCATATAGATTTGTTCCAAATGTTAAAAGGTACGACAGCCTCATAAACCAGGGAAATTCACTGTGTGGTTTCCTCAGGATTATAGCACCTCATTTCCACATTTCACCTATTGACCTCCTCATTCATTCTTCTCAGACATTTCATTATGTAGTGCACACATGATTTGAACTAGAAAACTCATTCCAGGAACTCATATCCCCTTTTTACATAGAGGAAAAAATTATTTCTAAACTGGAAAAAGAGTAAGAAATGGATGAGAGCCTTTGTTTTTATTGAATATATTCAATTGTAAAAATGTGAGTTGGAGTCTGAATCTATAGCTTTAGCTGTAATTGTCACAAACACCGCCAAATAGAATGTCATTAACACAAATACTGCCAAATAGAATGAATGACAGCACAGAGAGTTGGTGCTTGGTACCAAGTTAAAACAGTTAAGACAGTAATCCATCATGTTTTTACTCTTCTCAAGTAAAGTAAGCCCCTGGTGGTGCAGTGGCTAAACCACAGCGCTGTCAACGCTGACATCCGGGTTCGATTCCCGGTTAGGACATTCCCTGAGCAGATGGAGCTCATTAGCCCTGTAAGGCAATCCATCTACGTCCTGAGGACCTCGCTGCCACTGTCCAAGCTCGCTTGGCCCCGGCAGATGAACCTCAGGATTAAAGGGTGGGCTCAGTTCCGCACACACTGTGTCTCACCTAAAAAATCCAATGCACAGGCTGGAAGGTGTAAAGACCTTCCCCGGTTCTTTGTTCGCGAAGAGACTGGCCATTACTCTTCTCAGTTCTGTGTCTGTCATTCTGTTATAAATCTTGCTCACTTTTCTCACTATCATAGTATCTTAAACTGTACCGTTTCATAATGGCTGAAGCAAGACTGCCATGACCTTCACACTCCCAGCTAGCTCTTTTTGAGAGGAACAGGTCCAGTAGAGCATCTTCCCTAGTCAGCTTGTCCGTCAAGAAATTGTATTCAATACACTCCAGGAATCTCCTGGATTGCTTCTGCCTAGACATGTTTTAGTAGTTGTTGGAGTAACTCACATTTTTCACTAGAATGAGAAATGGCCTATGTGTAAACTCCAAGTCCTCCTCCTTGCCTTCCTGATCTGTAATATCTCAAGACTCCAAGCCCATTCTTAACAACAGTCTATTCAAGCAAACTGTCCCTGTGATCCCAGTGAAACTGTAGCTCTGCAGCAGCACCTGGACTTCTGCTGTGTTCCCATGCTGTGTGAATTGATACACAGGTGTCTGCAATAGGCCTCCAGTAACACCATTTACTGAGTGGAAACGTGAGACCCTCCTTCATTTGTGTCCCCAGGCACTTTGTCAGTGCCTCTCGCGCCTCCCTACACCTGTCTTCAGGCTTTGGTCACCATTCCATGACAAATCTAGCTTAGTCTTTCTCTCCTGCATGTGACATCACACTGATCTGCCAGATGCCTTTCTGCTCCACTCAGAGTCAAGAAAATAAAGCATAGGAATAAAGAAAAGTAAAGAAAAGGAAGTTTTCAATACTACATATTATTTTTCCTGGGTAGCTTCTCTGTCACAAGCTAACTAGCTTATTAAACAGTTTATTTTCCACTGTGTTTTCTGTGTATCTTTGAGACTACCTCTTTAATTTTTGCCTGTCTGTAAATTTTTTATGGCAAAACACTGTAGTGGAAAAACAGGTTTTTTTTGAAGTGCAAAACCAGAAAATGAAAGTGAGAAGATCAGAAGTGTGAGAAAAATAAATCCATAGGATTTTAAGAAAAAAAAAAATCAGATCATGACTGTTAATGAGATAACATTAGTGAATCAAAGGTTGCTTGTCTTTCAGAAAATAAAAAGGCAAAATCCAATCTTTTTTCTTAGATCTGCTCAGAGTATGTCTTGTATAAAATATGCCTTTGTATAAAACTGTTCTCCGTAATTTTTTGCATAATAAATTCATTGTAACACCAAGGAAGGACTGGGTGCTCTTAGAGTTTCTCTCTTTTTTTTCTGAGCTGCCTCTTCCAAGCATATTTGCTTTTCCCTGTGTTAGTATGTGAGCTTTTAACCTGGAATTAGAATTATTACCTCATTTTTAGCAAAATACGTTTCTGGCAAATGAGAGAAGAGATCTCAGTGTAGTTTTGCGATTAATTATCTGATGGCCTGACTAGGGTTATACCCAAATCAGTAAAAGTGACAAATTCAGGTTATAATTTGCAACAATAAGATGCTATCAATGTTTCATGGTGATTTTTACATTTTCTGTAATAATAATTACAGGAATAATCAAGGTTCACTTTCAGTCCACATGTAAGGCAATGATGAATCATTACTTTGGGAGTGAATACCAGTCTTACCTGAGCTGCCTCTGTCATTACTTTACTCCTGGTGATTCCTTTGAAGCAAGACAGAATAAAATTTCACTTTTGAAAAACAGATTAAAACAAACACACCCAGCCTTCCAAAGAAGACATAAAACTATATTAAAAACAAAAATCCCTGCCTGTTTCCATCATTGGTAACACAGCAATTCAGACCAGATAAGAAGTGCCTCCAGTTCAATGAGTATTCATTGCATAGGTGGAAGTGGTCTCTAGGCAACAGCAGGCAGAACTCTTGGAAGCGTAATATTGAAAGTTTGAAGAAAAAAGGACCAAATACAGAAAAATGGAACAGTTTCAAGAAGACCTACTGTAAGCCTATGCTTCCAAAAATACAGGAGAATCTCACTGTGCACTCAGTCTGGAAATATCATGGGATCCCCTTAATTATGAATTGTGAATATTTTCCTTTTGCCTCTTTCTTGTTCTTTTTGCTCCACTATGACTTACTCATCATGAAGCACTATATCTTTTCCTTTTCCACACCAATTAACACTTTTTTTTTTTTTTTTTTGCTTCAGTCTCCAGTGGTAGAATGTAAGAAATGCTTTCACATTACATTATCAGTATGAACATTATTTAATAATACAATCAGAAGTAAAACTTTCAGGATTTTGCTCCATGTCTGCCAATGATTAGTCAGATCACACAGCAAGGAAAAACCCCACTCTACCTGTTATGAAACTCTTTTTTAGGATTACTCTTGTCTCTGAAGACGTTAGAAAAAATTAAGATGCTTCTCAAAGCCTTTTCAAAGATAAATTAATTAGACAAAAAGTCACTCTAAACAATTCACCCAGCTATACTATTCATATTAGTTTGTCTGCATACTTGAGTTAAATTACTCAATGTTTATTATGTTTCTATACTTGTAAATATAACTATTTCCACTTAATTTTCTTCAAACTAAGGAACACTGGCATTTTCAAACTTCTCTTATAGGTCTTAGCTGCTATTTAAATCTTTAAATCTTTTTAAATGCACTGGAAAGTTTTACATTTAATATTTGCAAAGCAAGTAACCTCCCATCACAGTCCATCTACAAGAGATCACTTGTCTCCAGACTTACTGATGTCCAGATACCCTATGAACACTGGTACCTTACTTTTGTTGAGTTCAAATACATAAAAATCATAAGCATGTATCAATGATGGAAAAGCCTAAAACTGCATTTACACAGCCTAACAGGCATTCTGCATATGCAACCATTTGCATATTTTATTTTGTGTTGCCCACTGCTAAACTCATTAAATCTAAACTCACATGTATGAATATCATACAAAATGCAAAGAAGAAAAAACTAATGTGCAGGATAGGTGAAGAAAATAATTGTATTTATTACCATCATGGCTTCAGTTGGAGTACCATGTTGAACGCTGCATAGTACCTGAAGAAGGACACAACTCCTTCAGAATGCAAAGATCAAAGAGGAGTTTTTTGAGCGATCAGAGAGTTAGGAAAAATGACATATGAAGAAAAACTGAGATTTGGATTGATATGAGAGAAGACTGACAGAATTAGGACAACAGTCTTAAAATATGTAAACATTTTTTCCACAATAGAACAACAATTTCTCAGTGGCCCTATAAAACAAGTACTGGGCTAACCACATTAAGTGCGATTACCTTAAGCACTGGGAAAAGTTTCTCCGAGGTAAAACAGTGAAGCACTTGGACAATGGCCTAAGACTGTGAAATTTCCATGTTTGAAGGATTTTTCAAGAACATTTTGCTTACACGAATATCTATGAGGAATAAGTTAAGTAGAATTTATCTTGCTAGGGAGGCACAAGATGATAAAATTTATCTTTTGAGATCTTTTCCAATTCCAATTTGCAAGATGGGATATTTCCATCAGCATCATTAAGAAAACAAAGAGCAAAAGAAATCAATAAGGAGACAACTATAAAACATTAAATTTAAATGTTTAAATAAATAAATAATAAAATATACAAAATAAATGTATTTTTTACTGTAAGTGTTGTCCAACCCTATTACAGGTTGCCCAGAGAGGCTGTGGAATCTCTTGTCCTCTGAGATATTTTAAATTCAGCTGGATATGGCCCCAAGCAACCTGCTCTAGATGACCCTGCTTTGAACACGTCCTCAGACTCAATATCTCAAGAATCCTCCCAACATCATCCATTATGTCTATGACATGTAATGAAATATTTCAATCATATGAACTAATGATTCTTCCCATCTTTCACTCAGGCTGTTATCAAGGCCTTGATCCAGCTTCTTTGCAGTTAGTAGTCTTACAATTGCTTTAATTTGTTTTATAATAACCCAGCTTGTTTCTTAGAGAAACCACAACAAGAAAAACGCTTGACAAAGGCCTGAAGTATCAATAATTGCAGTCTTATATATCAGTTCTCGCCTTGTCAGCAGGGAAGTAACCTTAGCATTCTGGTTGTTCAATCACAGATCTGAGAACAGGATATTTATTACAAGTTGGCAAATATTCATCTGACCTGCTATCAGGCATAACAAAAACTGTGCTACAGAAGACTTCCCCAAAAAAGCACATATTTGCATCCTGTCTGATAGATATTCTTGTAATTACTGCATTTTTCTTCATGATTTTGTTAAACCAACAGCTACTGAAATCTGAACACAGGCTGTCATTACTGTGGAATAACTGCTTAATTAAAAATGCAAATTAAATTTATACTTGTCTTTAAACACAAGTGAATAAAACAAGCATAAATATACCATTTTGCCAAGCTGTATATACAAAAAATATTTTAGCAACATACAACCTAATTTTTTAAGACACATTGAATATTAAGTACGTGGTATGTGGAAATGGTGAAATACTTCTGTGGCTTTCATGCAAGCACTAAAATAACTCAGAATAATACAGGAGCTTAGAAACAGGGAAACATTTCAATGTAAGCCCTACATTTCATTAGAATATGAAAAAAAAATTCCTTTTCTTTATTTTTTTTCCAGTTACCCTATTGAGTAGTAGTCATATTTACATAAAAACACTAAAAATCTGCTATCATCGGCTTTTTGACCACTGCATTTTTCATATTCTAAACCACAGTATTTTATACTAGTCTATATGGGAATAGGATTATTTTTAACAGTCAAACAATTGCTGCTGTTCTAATCAAAAGTGAAGCCTTTTCACTAGCCATGGGCTATAAACCCCCTAAGATAATTTTCTGGAAAGACACTAATATTGTATCTTTCATATACAGTAGTGATGAAAAGTTGAGAGAAAAACCTGTAGAAATCCTTAAAATGGCAAAAAAAAAAAAAGTCTTCTCATCAAAGAGTACAAGAGATCAATCTTTCTTCAAAAAAAAGGGGATATGATCTGAATAATTTTCATATATATGGAGACAACAGTGAACCAAAGCCTAAAGTTTCAAATTAAATAACATTAGACAACTAGGCAGAGCATTCTAACAGGAAGAATAATTAACAAGTTGGAGTAACTTCAGAAACCTATGTTGGGCTTTCCATCCTTAACATATTTAGGTTAAGCTTAGAAATTGTTCTAAAGTTTGCATAGCAATTAATCAAGGAACACTCATAATCTAGAGAATGGAGACAGTCTGTCAATGAAACTACAAAGGTACTGTCTGGCCTCATAATTGTTGAATGTGTAAACTCTTATGACTTTTATTGGAAGTTCAGCCCTAATTGGTTTGTCAGCAAAGATTCTATCCAAGGTTTGTTGAGACTCTATCCAAGGTTTGTTGATGCATAACCTTGGATCAGCAAGGTGAAAGCCTGAGCTCAATAGGGTAAGTGGCAAATCTGACACAGAATTTAAGAAAATTAGAATTTCACTGGGTCAGTAGCTTTTGTCAGTACTGAATAAAATGCAAATGCCTTTGACTGCTTCTCCTAACCCCTAAAAAGAGTTAATGTAGCAGTTGTTATTTAAAATAATGCACACTGCCTCAAGATATCACACTAAAATGGCAAGGCAGTTTTTTTCCAAAGCAGTATATTGCCTGCAAGAAGCCAAGGCTAACTGTTTTCTGTTAACAGCACTGAGAGTCCAGTTATGCTTATTAAAATTTTCTGTACTATATAATTTATATTAATTTTTCATACTTGACTTCAAAATTGAAACCCATATTCAAGAAAACACACACAAACAACATGAAAGAATACATAAATTAAAATAAATAAGCAAAGTTAAACAGGATTTGAACTAGTTTCAGAGTTCTGAAAGTTTTTCAGTGATATTAACTAACCTACTTCTCATACAAACTGTTCCTAGAAGCTCCTGTCTGCTGCCAAGTTTCACTCTCAATATATTTTTTATAGCTCTTTCCTTCAGACCCATTTACATACTCTTTCAATTGTCCAATGGTATTCCTACCATTTTTTAAAGCATAACCCAAATACCTCCATTTTCTTTAAGAGATAACAAGAAATACAGGAATGTTGACATTTCTGAATGGTCCTGTTGTGTTAGGAATATATTCCACTTCATACAAATTGTTTCTCTCAGGTACGCCCTTTCGAAGACACCTGTAGGCTTACTAATCACTATGATGGATTGGAAATTTCACTTCTGAAAATTGAGACAGAAAAATAATTTAATGGAAGACCTATATGAGTTCTAGATTTTTCAATTATTAACTCTTTGGTTATACTAAATAAAGCCCTCAGTTTTAATGTGAGATTATGATCTGCTCTTTTTCTGGGTATCCCTATTTAATCATATGCTACTACCAACTATATGACTTCACTCTGTGTTCTTTTGTCGTCTTTCTGACAGGATCTGTTGTGGGATTTACTATATGCAATTCTTTTTCATAACAGATCATTTCTTCTGTCTTTAGTAGTATGAGAAGAACTTGTGGTCTTTATTTGTATGGTGGCTGACTGGCATGCAGAAGAGCGGAATTTTGCTAATGACATGCAATTTGTCTTTTCTTCTTCACTTATTTTTGTGTGTCTGTGTGTTTTCTTTTCCTCATGGGAAAGTCAGTGGTAGTCCTAAAGAAGACCAATAAGGGAATGCATTAATATTTGACTATAATTTCTGAGTCAAACCTTTCATTTAAAGCTACACTTTCTTGAACTGTGTCTTGAAGAGTCTTGAAGAAAACATTCCTAGTGAAAAAACATATAAATTTCCCAAAGCACTCCAGCTTAGAAAAGTTTGATTTCTTGTCTAATAGCAGGAGAAACTCTTTTAATTGTGCTCACATAACTCAAATAATTTGACAGAATTCTTTCCTAATTTTTCTGTTAAAAATTACCACTGTCACTGAACAGCATGGACGCAAATCGTAGGCAAAAAAGTAATTGTTGGGAGGCCATAAATCACTGGAAAAGCTTAAACTAAAATTTTTTTCTGGCCCATAATTATATCACTCTGAGAGCAATGTGGTACTAAAATAAACCCCACTGCCATAATTTTAAAACTGTGGCTGAAAATATTCTTTGCTCAGTGCCAGCAAGCATAACATTTTGTTTTCAGCAACCACTCATCAGTAGTCAGAAGAGAATGCATGCATACTGCACCTGAAAAACTAGCCAGTCAGATAGACTGTGAGAAACTGTTCAGCTTTGTCAGCTAGGCAAACTGGCATTATAAATACTCATATTAAGGTATAAATACAACTTCCCTTTCTCTCCATTTGCAGTGAATCTTCATGACTCCTCTAACACAACAGAATCAAAAGTCAAAAGTGGTGAATTTACATTATGGATTTCTTGCCCTTTAAAGGGCGGGGGATAGTATATGGCATTAAACAGACTACCTGCAAGGATGATGATTTGAAGTGGAAATTAACTCAGAGTGGAATTCACATTGAGAAACCACTGCTATGATTTTCCCACCATTTATGGAAAGACCTAATGCCATTAATGAAGATAAGTATTTCAAGAAATGCTAGTTTTGGTAAAGGGACAGGTATTGGTGTCACATACAGGCACATAAAGACAGGAAATTCCTTTAGAGAAACTGTGAACCTATGAGCAGAAACTCAACAATGCAAAAAAGCATTCTGCAAGTAGGGGTGGAGAAGCCGTTTCAAGATCTTGCTCTTTCTATGTCCCAAAAAGAATGATAAATTTTCCTTTTAATTAGTAAGATTTCCATCTTTCCTTTTCCTTATTCTGCTACAACCCTAGTCTTTCCTGTGCAGAGCAAAATCATCAAAAGAGCACATTTAGACAGAGTACTGTGGACAGGCAATGTTGATTTAGGTCACACAGTCTGATAGAGCAGTTGAGAAGTTTTGTCACCTACCGATAGCTGTTCAGTGCTGGCAGGATCTGGGTGCTGTTTTCTACATATTAGAGGGCAGTATCTTACTGGAAGGACACCACAAGATCTCTTACAATTAGACATCACAGTGAAAACAGATGATAGATCTGTATTAAATGCCATTGAATAGACGCACAGTGAAGTTACAGCACACGTTTATTTACTTTGCTTCATGGCTGTTTTATTTCCTGTGACAGATACACTGTTACCAGCACCAATTAATGTTTAGCCAGTTTAATTTACACTGCTATTCTTTTCACTGCCTCCAAAACAAACATACTTACAGGTAAAATATTCTCAGCAGAGTTAGATCTTTTACTGACCACTCCCATTCTCCTCACTATAGCATAATAACAGAGAGAAGAAATCCTGTCTTGTGTAATAAACTCAGGTTTATGCTTTTGGCTTAGAATAAACATGGTAGTAGGTCTAAGGGCAAGTTTCTCCAAGATATATTTGATAACATATCTCTTTAGAAGAATCTCTAGAAGTAAGTTCCATAAAATCAGCAAATTAAGCATACATATAAGAGAGTAATTATATTCCATCTGTTGTCCCTCCTAGGAAGAAAAGAAACCAGTGTTCTGGTCATATGCCAGGGAATGCTGTAATATTTGTTAAATATTTGAAGGAAAATAAAATTAAGGTTTTTTCTGATTAATATTTTCAAGGCATCAACACTGTGAGTAATTTTAAAGCAGTAAGTAAGTATTTAGCAAAACTGGAAGTTACCATTACACTTCCATGTTCAATATCCATGTTGACAGAACCTTAATGATGATGATGATGTCTAGTTCACGTTGCTCGCTGCTCAGTGAATTCCAGACAAAGTGCTTCTTACTACTTAGAAGTCTAAATTTCCCTGCCAGTTACCCTCCATCACTTTTTCCTAATCAGACTTGAGTTTCACTGTTACTTACGTTGACCCCATTCTTGAGCAGTTTCTTTCTTCCTTGAAAAGGCCTCCACCCCCTGGAGTGTGTCTTGAGCTTTTCAGCGTAGTTTTGTGAAGGACTGTATCCAGCCTACCTTATGTGAGATATGTCCTTTGACTTTGCTTTCAAAAGATGGGACTGTCTGCATGATCAGAGACTGACAGGATCAAATCCCTGATATGTAAATTCTTCAAGCTTTTGAAGCCAGCAGTGCTAACTCTATGCATAAGGGTTCAATAATGTCAATAGAGAGTTCACAGGCTGACCCAATGTCTGCTGAACATCTCACAGGCAAATAAATATAAAAGATTCTTGATGCAGCTTTTAATAACACAAGGAATACAACGCGACTAGCTACAGTACATCTGTGACAGGAAAGAGTAGAAAAGGGTCAGAAAGCAAGAAGCAGAGCAGAAATTGAACACTGTTTCACTAGCCATTGAAAAACAAAAAGCTGCATCTAAATATTAATCCAGACCCAAAAAAGTAAACTGACAAAATAGGAAGCAAAACACTTGACAGGATTGGGCATTGGTGGTCTCACTTCTATCTAGCTTCATGTCAGAGGGGAAGTCTCAGGGCAGTCAGTGAATACACTGAAGAGTAAGCCCCTGAGGAACAAAGTCCAAAAAGACCTACACAGATTGGTAGAATGTGCCATGGGAGACTGTGTTAACTTCAGTAAGGAAGAATGCAATTTCCATCTCCTTGCACTCATAGAGATGCAGGGCTTCATCACTTAGAAGAGTTACTTGGGAAAACGAATGTCATGACTCCAAATATCCCTGTCTTCCTTTTTTCTCCCCTCATCTTTATATGCTGAGCATGATGACATGTGGTCTGGAGTATCACTTAGGCCATCTGGGGTCAGCTGTGCTAGTTATGTCACCTCCCACCTCTTCTTTGTTCACCCCCAGCCTCCTCACTGATAGGGTGGGTTTATGAGCAGGATGAGCAGAAAAGGCCTTAGTGTTCTGTAAGTGCTGCTCAGCAGTACCTAAAACATTCATACAATCAGCACTGTTTTCAGTGCAAGTCCAAAACATAGCCCCAAACAAGCTACTATGAAGACAAGTAACTCTATTCCATCCAAAACCAATATACCTGGAGGTACTCAAGGCCCGACTGGACACATCCCTGAGCAACCTACTCAGATTTGAGCTGGGTGGGGCTGGACTCTGCAACCTCTAGAAGTTCCTTTAAATCTGTGCTCATTTGTGATTCTGTGTGATTCTGTTCTGTGTTGTGTATTTATGATCAAACTAGATAAATTCCTGAGTAAGGTAATCTAGCCTCACAGTTGATCCAGTTTTGAGCAGGAGATTGGACTACAGATTTCCTCAGCTCCCTTCCAAACTCATTATCTTATGATGCTATGCTTGGCAGCAGAACTAGGTACTGCAGTGAGAAAACAGTAACGATGAACCAGCTAAATAGTTTATGAAGAAATAACATCGTTAGAATGTAAAAATCCCCTCAGAATAGAATGCTGCCCTATTGTACTTCTCAAATCGTTCTCTGATGCTCAGCTGTAGAAACCCCATGAGTCACTGCAACACTGCAAATAATGTAATGACACACTCCTGTCTGAATAGCCTTTTAGGTCTACTCCTGTCAAAACATAAGAAACATCAAATGTAAAGCATTATACTTGGACCCATAAAAATCAACAGATGAAAGCACAGATATTATCAGTAGACTTCATAGCAAATTTCACAGTAATGGTATTTAATGAAATTTTAGCTGAAATAATGAAGCAAATAAATAATGAAGCAAACAGCTTCTTACCTACTTACCCCATATGCAAAGTTGTGAAACATATGGTTGACAGAAGATGGAAAGATTATAGTAACATCTAAAGAAATGACTGCAAGAAAATTATGAGGAATATCTTTGCGCAAGTTTTTTATTCAGAGAAACAGCTTTTCTGCAGGCATAAAAATGAGTATCAATAAAACCTGTCATGCATTCAAAAAGAAGAAAAAAACCAAACACTAAAACTGCTGTATACACCCTTTGTGCAAAAAGGTGTAAGTGGGCTAAGTCCTGCTCCGTCATTACACCTGGACCCCTGATTTTATAATTTAATATTTGATGGTGGAAATTATCCTGTATAAGGAAGACTAGAAATGAAAGCCATCATGATTGCCTATTCAAAATAAACAGACCTGTGCTTATCAAGTGTAGATAATTCTTTTGAGTTAAGAAAAACAGCTGAAAAATTGCAAACAAATAATAAAGCTTCCCTTATGAGGGGACATTGACTGATGAACAGCTCAGCACCCAAAGAGAAATCACAGTAACATCTGCTTTTACAGCAAAGTGGTAGGTCTATATGTACTAAACATAAGCTTAGAGAAAAACAAAGTCTGCTCATCCATCTGAACATCCTCCAAATTAAGAAGGCTTTGGTGCCTAGCTTCCAAATCCTTGATTCATACTTCCTAGAAAGAAAATAGGATTGCACAAGCTACAGGGAAGAATAAAGACCAAGTGCTCCTGGGAAACAAAAAAAGTGACTAAAAGGGATTCATTCAAAAGGATACAAAATGGCAAAACCAAAACTGACTTTATTTAGTTCACTGTGTCTATGTTAGGACAGTATTTTCTGCAAAGGAAAAATAGAAGATAAATCCATTATAAAAAAAAAAAAAAAAAATTTAAAGTTATAGCTCAACATCAAAAAATAAGAAAATGTTATGAGAAATTGAAGATGAGAAGGAAAATATTTAATGTATTCTCCCAAAGGTCAGGGAAAATACCAAAGAAACTACCAGTGGAAATGTCAGTAAGTTCAAAATTCTAAGAGTAGTGGTAAATAGAAAGACCTGAAATAATATGCATGGTTGAAAACACACCCTGAGTGATCCTTACTACCATTACATTTAAATTATGTATTTTATTGCAAATTTGATTTGTTTAAAAAACAAATATTAAAAGTTGCCTGCCACCAATATAATTTCACGTTACAATACAGAGGAGAGAGAATATCCTTCAATAGCACTATAATCTATACATAATAAAAGCAAGAAAGTCATTGTCTCAGTGAATATACACCTCTTGTGGATGAAAAGAGTTAAAACAAGAAAACAAGAAATCAACTTTATTTCAACTTTTGAAGTTTAGCCAGAAAGTTCAGATCCATCTCATTGGAGAAACATCAGTTCCTTCTACTGAATGTATTTTTACTGGATGTGGGTTTTGATCTTCTGTTATACAATTTCTTTAGACCATTTCAGAAATACTGTCTAATACAACTACTGTCTAAGAACATATCAGACAGCATAAATTGTAGCTTCTGCATGGATATTGAAATCCAGATTAAGAAAACCAACCAACTGACCAGCCAACCAAAAAACCCAAAAAACAAACAAGAAAAACAACAAAAACAAACACAACAACAAACCAAACACAACAACCAAACCAAGCTATTTTTATTGAATGTATTGACATTGATTGAACTTGTAAAGCCAGTTCTTCTTATTTCATAAGAACTCCAGAAGAACTTTCAGGAGAACTCCATATAACAAAATCAGTTGGCTACAATATTGTTTATTGATTATTTACAAGCTATTAGTAATACGTAATAACCCTTACCATACTGTATTTCTAGCAATTTGTGCCTGTCTGGTTTTAAAAAATTAATGTCAAAAAATAACAAGAGAGCAGGAAAAATCATGTTTCTAAGTATTCAGGGTGTCACAGTCATTAGATCTTGGGAACTCATGGTCTAGCCAAATCTGAAGAGCATCAAATGTTAAAACAGAATTGAATTATCTCATTAATAAAAGCTGAAAAAACAGAATAGAATTATCTCATTGAGCTTCAATGGAATCAATGTTTCACCTACATTCACCTCGAACATCTTCAGTGGAAACAATCCACTGAAGTGGAGGCTAAGAACTAAGATGAACTTTTTTTTAACAGATTTCAGAGTACATGTACAATTTACACTTGTGCAGCCCTTGCAAAATACTTTTTTATCTTCTACAGAATTTCAGTACTCTTTCATTTCTTTTTAAACTCCCACAGCCCTTCACATAGAAGAATGGGTTTTCCAGAGGGACTGTCTAACTAGTCACAAAATGCTGCTGCTCTAGGGTTTGCTTTTGTTGACATTATTTGAGTGAGTATGGGCTGCTAACTTGAAAAGGACTTGGAAATTCAGGGCACTATATATTAAAAAAAAAAAAAAAATCTAAAAATCTGCCTTAAAAATACTGTTTGAAATATTTTAAATGTATGAGTTTGAAAGAATGAACCAAAATTATCATGAGCATTTTTTCTTCTCCCTGGAATATATCTCTGCCTCTTATAACTCCTTTATATTTAGAAAACCAGAGCCATACTCTGAACATTTTTACATCAGAAAAAAAAAAATCTATGTCACATTTTTAAACTGGATTATGTTGTCCCTGTAAAGATTGTTTCCCTACTCTGCTCCTGGGCCCTTCTTTCTTATTTTGACTGCTTTAAGAAGAGCATGCAAGCATACTACAGCAGAAACAGTATTTGCATTCTTCCCTACTTTATTGACATTGTGGTTCAAATGCCCAAAGAGCTCCAGTTGCTCCACAGAGAGGCAGAACCTGTAATTTACCAGAGCAAAAGATCAACAGTTCTTTTATGTTCTGTACAAACATTCATTCTGCAGTAGTACTAAACCAATGTGCTGCCTTTTCTTTGAGGAGATTATAAGTTATGGTCTTCTCTAAAATAGGAAGCAGGGACTTTAATGCACAGAGTCAACACCTTTATAAAGAGTCAAAAACTCTCAAGAGGTTGAGAAGATACGTGTTTGGGCTATGTCTCATTTCTAAGGCTAAAGTAAGTACTTGTAAATATACTTTTGTATATTCTTATATATAGCTTGCAAGCAACCAAACCTTGATTTATTAAGCATGAATGAGTACCCTGGAATATTTTGGAATTTTCCTGCTTCAGTTTGCACAAATGAATTACCTTCTTTCATTTTCCATTCCCATTACTTACTTCATCTATGACTTTCCAACAAGAATGATCCCACTCCTTGGTAAATTTGTAGAATAATTTCCTTCTATCTCCCTCCCACTTTGTGGCTTAAGACCATCTTCTGACATTTCTGACCCAGTGTACTCTGCTTTAGTAAATACAGCAGATATTAGGTGAATGAGTATCAGAGTTATGCTGGAAAGGGAAAGCAAGATGGAAAATAAAATTGTAATTATATTTTATTTTCTGGTCCTCATCTTTCCTCATCAAAAAGTGACAAGAAATATAAGGCAAAAAGTGTTAGGAACCATATTTTGTCTTTTATGCACTCTTGCATGTTGGTCCCCAGGAAACCAAGGGAATTGCTGTAACCTAAGAGGTAAAACTCTGCTCTCCAACATGATTTGTGTAGACACAGCAGCACTGCATTGGGTCCCATCTTCTCTATAAGCACTTTAAAAGACTGAAGTACTAAGTCCTGTGCTAAAAGAGGTGGTGATGCATAAACTGTTGAAGATGCATTAAACCGTAAAGATGTATTAAAAGTATCACAGATCTGCCTTTGGGAGAATAAAATGGCATCCATCTTTCAGCTAATGAGATCACAGCGAGATCTTTCAAAGGAATGACTGTTCATCACCACTTCTGCTATGGAAGTGAATCTTTGAGACATCTTTTGTTTGTATCTGAGGATACAAGTCAAGGAAGAGATTTCCAGAATTCTGCAGAGTATACCTGATAGCCAGGATAGTAAACAAAACAGAGTAATGATAATATGCAAATTATAGCAATAGTTAAATTTAAACTCTCTGTGATTTAATATATATGTGGTGGCTTTATTTATCAATAAATAGTACATAATAAATATGTAAATTATATTATGTATTGAGATTTATTATATATTATATATATGATATGCTGCTATATATATCAATATATATAATAAAATACATAGTATATATAATAAATATATATAATGTAATACATTATTGTATATATATAAATATAATATTGTATATTATGTAAATTATTACTAAATAATAAAAAAATATTATTCTGTGTCACATCAGTTACACTGCACTTTACTAGAATTACATGTGGGGTTTATTTTAAGTGTCAGACACCTTGAAGTGAGGGAAATAGGCCTGTGATTTTAGGTCAAGACAGAACTTACAGAAACTGAGATCCAAATTTTTCCTTTTTCCCAGGCTTACCAGAAACTGTGGGTTCCTTATATGAGGGAATGAATAACAGGAAGTCTGGGAAAGAGTATTTATTCTACAATGTTATTTCCACAGTTCCATGAGTCACTTTGACTTGTAACAATAACGTATGAATGTAATGATGAATTAAAGACAGACAAGTTCACACAGCTACAGAATTATGATATTTAACAATAATAATAGGAATTGCCCTTGTGAACTAACAAGAAAAATGCACTTCTGTATTAAGAATGGGGTACCTACTTAATTCCTGAACAAAGTGTATGTCCACAGTACTCACTGAGAGGCAGAGTAACGACATCACAGCAAATGCTCAAGAAGCTAGTCTTGGTAGTGTAAAACTTCACACTACTGGCACCGTACTACATGACTTTTCAAATTAGCTTTTTACATTTTAATATCGTCCAAATCTGGCCCATTAATCATGAATATACAAGGAGCACAAATCAACCAGATATCTATTGGTTATTCAACATACTAACAACATACATATATATATATGTGCATACATGCATATGCACATGTAACTGTGATCATTTTTACTGTCTTTAAGGATTACAAGAAATATCTTCCTAAATTATGCACTAAGATTACAAGTTAATGTAGAATGATTTGGTGTACTAAATCAGCATTTAGTTTTGCTTCTTTATGAGACCATTTAAGGGATAATGGAGGGATTATAAACTTACAAACAGCTAATAGGAGTGAAAGGGAGAACTGTTCTCAGCAGCACTATTAAAGACATTTAAAGGAAGCAAAGTGCACGATAGCACAAAAGTAATATTTGTATGCAAACTGCAAATACCAATAATTCATCCTCTTCTCCGATTGTTTTTTGAGTTAGACACTACTAATAGGTACTATATATGAGGAGATATCTTTTCTTATTCTTTAATACTTGCTAGCTTCTGTCACTCTTTTTCTCTATGTGATTCTCCTCACAAAAGCAATACTCTCTGCCAGGGCATGTCTCATTTGGAGAATCTCCACAGTTTCATCCCAGTTCTAATCTTCTATTAAACAGCTTCTCTTCCATCCCAGATCTGTAAGCCATAAAAATAAATAAAACGTTAAAGCATATTCAATGTATCATTAATTTGTTGGCCAGTAAAGAAATAGAGAGGTTGCACAATATAACTGTATGTCCATGTGTGTTCTGCAAGACACAAAGACCTGACCAGTCACTGTGATACATGTTCAATCACAGCATGTTTAGACAGACATAACATCTAAATCATTTAGTTGTATACAGTACACACATAGCTGCCACCTGGTCTGCTGCAGGCCTCAAATATGCTTGCTTTTCCTTTCATAACAGAAGGGACAAGGATTTTGGTTATTCTTTCTCTTAAGTTGCAGAACAAGCAATTGTGCTTTTTCCATTCCAGGTCTCTTCAGTGTTCAGTCCCACCTAGTAACCACATTACCACTGGCACCACAGCTAGCTGCTGTGTTTGATTTGGAATGGGCTGCCCAGGGAAGTGATGGATTCTCCATCCCTGAAGGGATGGAGATGAGACTGGATGTGGCACTTTGTGCCATAGTCTAGTAACCATGGTGATGTTGGATCAAGGGTTGGACTTGATCTCAGAGATCCTTTCCAACCCGGCTGATTCTATGATTCTATGATTCTGTAATTTTACTTTTGGAGGAAAGAGATTGAAGGGAGAGATTATGACATATTCTATCATTTCTGTTCTTTCCAGTTTCTGGCCTGCTTCCTTTATGCTTATTTGCCAAAGAAATTAGAATCCCAAAGAAAGGATTACACCATGCAGACACAATGTCCTTTCCAGGACAACCCCCGCAATATTCTATTGTAGCCAGGAGGGGCATGGCTATACAACCTCATGTCATTTTGCGAGGGGGCAGGAGGAAGGGGTTGGGTATTGTGACAGGTCTCCTCAAGGTAAGCATTCACATGAGAATTGTTGGCCTCTCTTGTATACTTTGTGATTCATTTTGTTGCTGTTACTATTCATTTTTTTTATCTCATTGCTGTTTCCAGTAAATTGAACTTATCTCAACACATGATCTTTACCTTTTGTCCCTCAAGTTCTCCTCTCCAACCTGCCACTGAAGAGAGAGGGAGGAGTGAGTGAATGCCACCTGTTTTGGAGTGTTTCAATGGGAACACTGAATTGGGGAATACCATTCTTAAATCTCGACACTTCCAATCAAGTGTGTTTTGAACAACAAAACTATTGAACAGTACAAAATCACAGAACATCATTACAGAGAAGTATTTAAAAGAAAAATGTGATTTTCTTCTTTAAGGATTTCAGTAATATTCAGTGATGAATTTTGCACATTTTAAATAACACAAGATGAATGTTAAATTTGCTAATGGAATGGCTAATAAAATCAGAGATGTGAGAAATAAAAAGTTGCATGTGTTTGCAGAGAAGTATTGAAGAGTAATGAATATGCCCTAGAGAATGACCTATCCAACACACCAGGTAGGAAAAGAAATACATCCAAATTATAATAATAATATCTAGTATTCATGTATTTTCTTACTGTATGAAACAGAAAACAGGTGTGATTTATTTAAAAATTACTAAAGTTGCTAAAATTTTTTTAAAAATTAGAAGCTGTCATTAAAAACATTAAAGCAAATAAACTTTAAATGATATCACTGTAGCTACTGTAAAAACTGAATGCTAAAAAAAAAATGAAGTCATGATGAATAAGATGAGAAAATAGGCTTATTATCAAAAGGGGTTAATTTGGGGATCTGAAGGTGGTCCACATTGCATAGCATTTCTCTGATCTGTCATGATTACATTATCTTTTCCCTTGTAATTTCTTATCTGCTTTAATTTTTTTCTTTATCTCACTGATATTTCAGTCTCAAAGCTAAACTAGTAAACCCAGTGCAACACTGATCTGCCAAAAGTAACAGATCCCAACCATAAGGTCAGCTGTGTGCACTAGGATGGGGGTCAGTCAAGGGTGGCAGCTTCCCTCCATTTTGAATCGTCCCAATGCTGGAGACTGCTCTAAATTCAGCCAGCTGATGATAGAATATCAGATACAGTTAGCAAGTAGGAGCTCCTCGTTCTGTCTCTAAACCCATGAGAAATTTCTCAGAGATATGGAAATTGTTAGATATCTGTGCATAGGTTTAATCCACACCTGCAGTCTACAGCTGGAGTTGAAGTGAAAAATTTGTACATATTCTCCCTCTACACTTCATCCTAATTTTAAGGTCTGCTCATAAGTCACCTGGAGATGGATGGGTATTTATATGGTCTTCTCCTCATAAGTATTCTCATAATATCCGACACACAGTGAATATATGTGTGCTCAGAAATATCATGTTATTCCATTGCCAAAACCCAACATGGAAGTATTTACAGTTAATTGTGTTACTTTTTTTATAATAATTTGCTTGTGCTATATAGTTACCTTTGTGTCCTATAACACACTACAATACAAATCTATGCACATGTACATAGGAATGCAACTGGAATCACTACAGGTTTATGAATGGGAGAGCAGTTCAATGGCACTAACCCAGATGAAGAGAAGGTAAACAGTGTTCTGGCCTCAAGGGTGATTCTGTGGTTGTGGTTGATTTTAGGATCATGGTAACAGGTAAAAATCATGATTGGTATCTTTCAAATAAAAAAATAGTCACTATTTCTAAAGGGGATTTTTAATTTTTCTTCAAGCCTTCATTGCAAATTTCACACAAAATGCTTAATGAAATGTTTTTGCACAGATATATTTTTCGATATTTTCTCTCTCTCAGCATATAGGTAAAAGAGGAAGTAAATTTCAGAACAGTGGGAAAGGAGGAATTAAAAAAAATCCTATATTTAGAGAGATGGAGACATAGATTATGCAGTTTATGAAGTCAAACTCCTGTATTTTGTCATTTGAAGTCCTTAGCTTCTTCATGGTAAGGTTTATTTAGAAGTTGTTTTTTTATTCTCTACAAAGGAATTTTTAAGGCTACTGGTTTTAGTGTAGAGGCAGTGCTTCTGTAAGGGTTGGGAGGACATTGCAGAAATAAAACCCCGTTGGAAGCTGATTATATTTGTGATTATAAGAAAAATTCCCCTTAAGATCTCTGTAGGCAGAAATAGAAACCATAAAGGCAGGAAGGTTTAATTATATGTACTATTCTTCTGCCCTGTACAATGTAATCTTGACAGGCATCACCAATTAGCTGTAACATTTCTCTACTTTTTTTTTTTTTTAATATATTTTCAGTATACACATGTCATCTGCCAGGAACAAAACCAAAAAACTCCAAAGCTAGAGCATTACAGCTAAAGATGTGAGGGAAAGAGGGGGGTGATACTGAAGTGCTCTTCTGTCTTCTGTGGTTAATTATAGGAGAGCTGTTGTCTGCTTGGGGTGTGAATATCTTTAAGAACACAATTACTGTTGAAAATCATTGCTGGTTTCTTGTCACTCCTCAAGGAAAAACAGCTTATGATGGAAGCACATAATTCACATTAGAGGTGTGATTTTTTAGAAAGTATTTCCATTCTCTACATCATAGTAAATTACAAACATACAAGCCATGACACAAAATATCGTCTCACAAACCAAGGACACATTAATGACTTCCACTGGATCTCCCATAGGCACTCAGGTGCTTTCAAGATGCGAAATATATCACAAAGCAACTTCTAAATAACAAAAAGGAATCCTGTGACTAAACAAAAAAAGAAGCCACTCATATACAATGCTGTATATAATACAGATTGTTCACCATCAAGGTCCTCAATTAGACATATATTAGACATATAACCCCCATGTAAACAAGTAGCACTGAATAGACCAATATACTGTGACATCCAATCCTGACAGTCATTTATAAGTTCTTAGTCCATCACATCACCATTTTCACAACCAACACTGTGTTTTGGTGGAATTGAACAGTCCACCCAGGTGATCTCTCTGAGAGGAGCTGGAAAATATTCCAGAGATCAGAAAAATTTATTTGAAGCACATTCTGCAGAACTCATATGCACTTTTTGATAAGTACTAATACATGACTTTTCAATTCAGAAATTTTGAATCTTCAATCTACCTGGGTTGAAAAACTCTTTCGTGCCACAGAATGCATAATTTGTAAGGGACAGCTGATTAGCTACAGGTGATTTTTGCAGTGTATAATTCTGAGTTTCCTAGGAGTATTTGGTAGTGCATGTCCTGGTATTATCTGTTTTAGAAAGGGCTCCTAACTTTACTCTGTGCATTGCACAAACAGATACAGTGTTCCCAGGCCTTTGATAATTTTTGTGACCATCTGTCTACTTCTTTTTTGTACAGCAGGCACCAAATCTGAACACAGTATTCCAGGTGACGCCTGACAAGCACTCAGTAAAATGACTTCTTCATCTCTGCTGGTGATGCCTTTCATGCCACCCAGCATCCTGTCACCTTGCAGTACTACAGCAGCACACTGGTCCCTCACACTGAGCTTTGTCCACCAGGACCCCCAGTTCCTTCCCACAGAGCTGCTCCCCACAAGGGTAGATCCCAGCCCACGCTGCACCCCTGAATTATGGTTTTCCAGACGAAAGACCTTACACTTCTTTTTGTTGAGGTTTATAAGGCTCTTGTTAGCCCACTCTTCGAGCCTATCCAGGCCTTCCTGCAGGCTGGGACTCCCTTCCCAAGTGTCCACCTCCTCACTCAGCTTGGTATCATCAGAAAACTTTGTCAGGGAACACTTTACCCCATCTTCCAGATCACTTCTGAAGATATTAAACAGCATCGGCCACAATATTGATGCCAGTTGTGACAGGTGGTCAGTTTGAAAAGGAGCTATTTACCTGCACCCCTGGGTGCTGCTTGTTAGCCATTTGTTCACATGCCACGCTGACCACTTGCCTACACCATAACACAACAGTTTCTCTAGGAAGAAGCTGTGGGAAGCTATATTGAAAGCCTTGAAGAAATCCAGGTAGATAATGTCCACCCCACATCAGCTTAGCAAATTACTTTGACATAGCAGGTGATCATGTTCTACAAGTAGGATTTGCCTTTGGTAAATTCATCCTGGCTTTTCCTACTCGCTGCATCTTCCTTATGGTAGCCTCCAGGAGGATTTGTTCCATAACTTACCCAGGGACTGAAGTAAGAGTGACGGGTCTATAATTTCCTGGATCCTTCTTTAAGAGCTTGTTGATGAGGGTGACCTTAATGTTCTTCCAGTCTTTGAGACATCCTCCAATCTCTACAATGTCTCACAGACTATGGAGAGCAACCTCACAATGATGTTAGCCATCTCTTGTAATGCCCCAGGGCAGATACAATCAGAGCCCATTGATATGTAGACACCAAGTTCCTGTAATGGGTCACACACCAACTCTTTCACCTCTGCTGGCAGGTTTGCAGCCACCTGGCCTGATGTTCCCAAGCCAGGGGTCCAGCAATGCTGATAAAGACAGAGGTGAAAGAAGAGACTCTGCCTGTTCAGAATCACTGGTAACTGTTCCGCCTCTCCTGTTCAACAGCAGGCCAGTATTTTCCTTCTGGTTTTCTTTGTTGTTTATGCACCTGAAGAACACTTGCTCGTGGTTTTTGGCATTTCTGGACAATTTTAATTTGAGCTTAGCTTTTGTTTTTCTAACTGCATCTCTTCACACCCTGGCAAGGTCTCCTTTTCCATCTCTGGTATGTTTTTCTTTCAGTTTTGAGCAGACTTGGGAGCTCACAGTTAAGCCAAGGGGTCTATTGCTGCACCTACTTCTCTTACCATTAAAGGGGATGAACTGGCTTTATGCTTGCAGAATAGCATACTCAAAAAACTCCCAGTACTTACAAGCTCCACCATCCTGCATGGAAACTTCCCATGGAACTTCTCCCAGCTGAGCTCTGAGTGATCTCAGGTTTGCTCTTCTAAATCTAAAACCTTTGCATTAGTACTAACCTGCCACGGAGAAAAGACAATGCAGAAGGAATCGCGTCTCGTCTATATCACCTGGGGAGTCTTTCTGCTGTGCCTTCTGCAACTGGACTTGTCTATCTCGCATTGGCCTTTTTAGCCATCAGCGCGCTTGTAGAAAGCGTGGGTAGAGCCCTTCTCAAATCTTCATTCGCGAAGCCTAACCATGATGATGAGTACTAACCTGAATGCCTAGCTGAACTCCAACCCCCTCAGTATAGTGACTGCTGCAGCCAAGGGTATCACTGAACCCAGACAGTATAAAGCAGGTTTTCTTGGTTTGTAAGTATCAAGTCTAGCAACTCCTCACTGATGGTTGGCACATCTAACATTTATATGAAGAAACAGTCCTCTATGCCTGTCAGGAACTTCATGGGTGACACATGAGCTGCTCTATTGTTATTTTAACAAACATCTGGGTAATTGAAGTCACCCATAAGAACCAGGTTCTGTTGATGAATCTTGCTTAAGTGACCCAAATATTGCAGTGGTCTTGTCATCTTCATTTAGAAGTGGGTGTCAGACTCCTATGTAAGATTCCTGCTTGGAGATGACCCCTCAGATTTGGACCCACAGGCATTTGTTAGAGCTTCCACAATCACCAAAGTTGACTTCTATACATTCAATACATAGAATACACAGATTTCAACAACTCCTTCTCCTCTTCTTCCCTGCCTGTCTTTGTGAAACATCCTATAGCCATCCATCATGATCCTCCTGTCAAGTGAGTTGTCCCACCATGTTTCAGCTAGTCCTGTGACTTTCTACTAGGTGCACAGCTCCAATTTCTTGTGTTTGTTCCCCTTGCTGTGTACACTGGCATACATACACTTGAGATGGTTGGTCTTCTGGTTTTCAGCTTGAGAGGCAGTAAGGAGTGTTTCTTACAGCTCTGGTTGACTTGCCTTATTCCCAGTTGGTTGCAATGGCATGAGCATTGCCACTTTGGACCATATCCCCTAAGTCCTTCTACACTTTGGAAGTACTTCAGCTTAAGACTTTTAACATCTTAAGGCTTTTAATATATCAACTTAAGTAATTCTTTCTCACAGTTTTCAAGGTTTACTTCCAAGTTTTTTAACTTGGCATCTTTCTTTAACATTTATAGTAGGCTGCAAATCTCTCTGTGGCTTTGCAGTCATAATATCCCAGTGGTGAACAAACTTGATTTTAAATAGAAGGCTTTCAAATTTGCAAACATTTCATTCTTGTATTACAAAAATGATCCAGCACATAATAATTCCAAAGTTTAATGTATGCTATATATAATCTTTCCTTCAGTGGAAAAAAACCCCTGTGATTATAATGATGACCACAGTAACATTTATTAAATGACTTGCCTTAAAAAGTCCAAGCAAATTAATAGTTTGGAGTTCCAATAAATAGCCTCCCTTCTATTTTTTGGGATACTCAGAGGAGTTAAAAGCAGACTTACTGCTTCAAAATCAAAAGAAATTAATCTAATTGATGTTTTTCTGAAGAGAAGCCATTACATTTAAGAAAGTAAAATAGATGGTTACCAAGCAACTATGTTCAGCCTACATACATTGTCTATTCATAATCCCTAGCAGAGTACAGGAAATGACAGGCTGTAATTAGAGAAGAGAGAAGTGCTGAATTATGCCAATCTTTCCTGTGCTACCTCCTACAGGAGAGAAAGCAATTATATCCTACATACACTGATTAGGTTAAATAACTGCAGTAAGTTCGAAATATTAGGATATCTCAGAGCAGTCACACAATGCAGTGAGAATGCCTCCAAATATATAGCCACTTACCTCTAAAATATCACTACTAGATAGGCTGGACAAACATCTCTTGCACTGCTTTCAGGGTAAAGATGAAACTGGGCTACCCCAGAGTTTCAGAGGTAGAATTAGCATTTCAGTTTGGCCCATCAGTGTTGTAATTTACAAGTCATTGTCTTGATCTTGCAATTATAGAAGATGGGCAGACTGTTGCGCCAGCATGAAACACTGTTAACTTCACCGAGGCTCTGCATGCACATAACCTTCAGTCTATACACAGTAAATTAGAGGACCAGGTGCTATGGTTATTTTTTCTGGGCTTCTAATAGGTGACAACATAACACTTTCCCAAATGTGATCCTTGCAACTTTTTGAATACATGACAGAATTGAAGACTAAATAAAGTCAGTAAGAATTCTGCTGTTAACTTTGACAACTTCTTTAATTTCTTTATGATCTTTTTGTCTAAAAGAATCATGAGATTAGGGGACATTTACTTTCAAAATCAAATTGAAAAAATAAAAAAAAGAAAGTATGAAAGCCTTAAAGCTGATATTTTTGCAATATTATCAATATGACTGGGATAAATAGAACTGATTGCTGCAATGATGACAAAAGCACTTGAATATATATTCAGATGGCATGTTTCTCTCTGTAAGTAGCAAACAGACACTCTGAAATAAAATTTTAAATTTAGTAAAAACATTTCATTGTACTGTATTGTCTTTTTCCTCTGTTTTCCCAAAGAGACTTCTCTTGTCTAGACCAAAAAGACATGTAAAAATAGTTAGCTTATTAGTTAGTTAATTGTAGGAAAAGAAGGAACACACACTTTCTTCTATATTACAGCAAACCCACAAAACAAGAAATACGATTTAATAATCAGAAATATAAAGAAATGAGAACATCAGCTTTTGCTTGTCTTTAGAACACGGGCTTCATTCTTGGTTTTTACCCACAGAATCATAGAATATGCCTAGCTGGAGGGGATGCGAAAGGATCACTGAGTGCAGCTCCTAGCCCTGCACATGGCCATCCCCAAGAATCACACCATGTGTCTGAGAAGATCATACAAACACTTCTTGAACTCTATCAGGTTTGGTGCTGTGACCACTTCCCTGGGGAGCCTGTTCCAGTGACCAGCCACCCTACAGGTTAAGAACTTTTTACTAATATTCAGCCTAAACTTTCCCCTGACACAACTTCAGGCCGTTCCTTCAGGTCCTGTCATTGGTCACCACAGAGATCAGTGCCTGCCCATCCTCTTCCCCTCATGAGGAAACTGTAGAGTGCAATGAGGTCTCCCTTCAGTCTCCTCTTCTCCAGGCTGAATACCCGAAGTGACTCAGCCACTCCTCATATGGCTTCCCCTAAAGGCCCTTCACCATCTTTGTTGCCCTCCTTTGGACATTCTCTAAGAGCTCAATACCTTTCTTACATTGTGGTGCCCAAACCTGCCCACAATATTCAAGGCGAGGCCATCCCAGTGCAGGGCAAAGCAGGACAATACCCTCCCTTGACCAGGTGGCAATACTTTGCCTGATGCCCCCCAGGACACAGTTGACCCTTCTGCTACCAGGGCACTGCTGACTCAGATTCAACTTGCCATTAACCAGGACCCCCAGGTCCCTTTCTTTGGGGTTACTCTCCAGCCTCTCATTTCCAAGTCTGCCCGTACATCCAGGGTTACCCTGTTCAGTTGACCTCTCTTTAAAAAAATCAACAGCTCCACCCAATTTAGTATCACCAGCAAACTTACTTAGTATCCCTTCCAGTAATTTATGAAGATGTTGAAGAGTACAGGCCTAAGATGGGGTGCTGTGGAACTCCACCAGTGACAGGTCATCAGTTGCTGACCCATCACGACATGTTTATCCACCTGTGTGCTTGACGTTTTGTCCAGAAGGATACTGTGTAAGAAGTTAGAGAAAGGCCACGAGTATGGGATCTGTTTAGAGGAGGAACAGAAAATTTACTTCAGCACAAAATACTGTTCGCACAGAAAATCCATTTTCTTCTCAGGTGGAAAGAAAAGCTGCTTTCCAGGACTCCACAAACTTCTAATCCCTAAACCTGCTTAGGTCAGGCAAAGCGAACAGGCATCTTCTTGCACCCATATTTTGTTTCAAATAATATAACCTGAAAGTAACTGAAATCGACTTGTCATGAATGTTGGGAATAATATAATAAATAACTCTTCTGGGGCTAATCATGAGGATGTGGGGAGAGGGGGAATTCAACTATATAATGAAGCATTACTTTTTGCTGGGCTTCTGAATTAATTGCTAATAGCTAATTATTTAGCTTTACCTTTTTACTAGTGATTATGTTTTTCTGGAACTATCAGAATGCATCATTTATTATATAGTGGCCTATACTACATGCCTCATTTCGCACAGTAAAAATGTAACAGTAGTCTACAGAAGGTTAATCCCTAACAGTAGATCTGAAAAATACCCAGTTTAATTGCAAGTTTTTAATTGAGTTAGTCATCAGAAATCATGAAATTGAACAACTACAGTAATATTAATAATCACCTTGTCATCAAAAACAAAAGTATCTCAAAATTTTGCTCAAGCCCTGGACAAGTTGAGAAAAGTTCATAACAATAAATGAACAATGGTACACTCTTTCTTACGCAGAATAGGGCTAGATCCACAGGAGGGAACAACATAAAGGAAAGGCAGTGGAATAAACAGTGCCTGCATGTTCAAAGGATGCAAATAAATGATAATGGTTAGTCTGTAACCAGTCACCAGAGGGCCTAGGAGCAGAAATGGATTAACAAGTTCCTCATGAACAAAAAGTTGTACCCTTTTTTTTTGTACAATTTTTGAGATTGGAGTCCACTTCAGAAATTTAAAAAATAAATAACCCTATTTTAAATCTTACATATAGTGCAAAAGAATTTCCATTCCTTCCCTTTAGTAGCAGTGCTTCATGGTCAGCTCCTTATTATAGCCATTAAGTACACAGGATACATATATGACACAAAGTGGGACACAGTCCATGCCCTGGAAGGCCTCATCAGCACAACTCATGTTCAACATCTGTATTGTTTCCAAGATTACTTCATTTTACAGACAATTTTGGCTACCCTAAAGCAGTCAAAATGATGCTCCTCAGCAGAAATAGTTACAACAGAGAGAAGATGACAACTGTTGTCTTGAACTGAGACATTTGCATTTTTTTTGCTGGTTAGGTTGTGATTAGGAGCATTTCAGAGACTCTTCTGAGAGTTCATTTCACCAAAATATGTTACAGCTTCATTATGATAAACATATGGCTACTGTGTTGTTTTTCTGTCACCAGTAAGTTGCCAATTCAAATGTAATAATAACAGAAAGAATTTCTTTCAAGTGTCCAAATAGCTTTAAGATAAAAAACATTGTGCCTGAGTTTTTTACAGATGAATTGCATAAAATTACATTCCTTAGATTTACAGAAGTGCAGTGTCAACTCACAGTGAGGCAGATTTACCCCCAACAGAAAACACCTGGGTAATAGCTGTTGCTATGAAATGGCCAGTAGAATAATTTTTTAAAGCATTTCTTTAAATAGTGGAAGAATTCAAAAGGTGTACAAAAAGCCAGAGCAGGAGCAAACAAAAGGAAATATGTTCATTCTCTGCTTTTTTAAGTTATTACAGATTTACCGCTGCTGAGAAAGTATTTTATTCTAATTAGTGATGAGCTAGCCATGTGAATCAATAGCAGCTGTTGCAGAGTCAGTCTTATGTTCTGAGCCCAGGTGGTGAACTGGAAAAAAAAAATTAAACAAAAGGTCCTGAAAAGTGTCTTCCCCACTTTTCTAAGTTTCCAAAAACTATTTTTGGAAGGAAAAAGGCATTATTGGTATTCAACAATAAGCTCTTTTTACCACACTGGACCTAGGACTGTAGAAAAACTGAGCATGAAGTCTTTTCAGAGCATTGGGTTTCTGGCTTAGCATTTATTTCAATTGACTTGCAGAGAATCCATTTTATTGATAGGCAGCTGATGGCTAATAGTCCCAGATGGACCTTGGGATTTCTCAACATATAAAGCAACTAGTGGTTTCATCCAAATAATTTCTTCATCATTTTCCTACTCTGGCTTGTTTTGCAAACCTTAGAACCCTAAAGAACCCTGTAGAAGTAGAACTGGAAAGTAGATCCATGACTAGATTAATCTAAGAATGAAGATCTTCACATATGCAGAGAAAGGAATATATTATATAATTAAAACCTCACAGTTTGACAGAAAGATTCTATATGAATAAGAGGAAGATCCCATTAGAACATTAAACTCTCCAAAACCTGAAAAAGTTTGACTATCTTCAATACCTGATAAAAACATTCAGAGAAAGCTCCATAAAAACCAGTAGCAGTTAGATTTCCCCTAAAACAGTTTTCTAAGTGAAAACTGTGTTGAACCTCTCACAGTCATGCAGAGGAAGGGAATGGTGAGTTTTCTTTACAAGTCTGTTAAAAACAAACATTTCCCAATTTCTTCTCTAATATGAACTGGTTTTGTTCCACTACATGCAGAAGTGGATGTATAATCAGGTCTGTTGTCCACTTCCTGTCTAAAAACACGTGCCTTTCTTAAGATGGCTTTCAGTTCCCTCAAAACATATATACTAACCAACTTCAAAAAAACCACCTTAGGTGCTAGACTTAAACACAGAGCTCATGCTAAACAAAGTTTCAAGTTGGCAAGTTAAGAAGAGGCAGTAAAATTGTCATAGTTGATCTGAGCCCTAAAATATATTTACTACTGCTATGACCACTGAGAGATGAATGAGCAAGTACCACTAGAGGAAAGACAGGAAGGAAAATGATCCCATCCACCTGCCATAAATAACACTTTGGAATCTTTCTTTCTTCTGAGGAACAGAGGTATTGACTCTCCAGAACTGCCTCTTTAATCTGCAGCCCAGTTCTCACCCTTTTATTTCATTAAATGTATTCAGCAACCATTGAATTCTAATTTAGCTCCAGTCTTCCCTGGTCTGGATGGCAAAACTGTATTATGGTTATGCTACTAAAAATTTTTGAGTGGATATTTCTAAACCTAAATTACAGTGGAAAAATATAAACCTGGGAAAACTCATCAGCGTACACTCAAAAATACTCATTAAAAATTCCTATGTTTAAAGTAAACTTCCCCAGCATGATATAAGAATTCATTCAAGTTCTTTCTAAAGTTAGTGATACAAATAATTAGCATTATTATAATTTTTGTGAATTTGCACTTAAGGCAGGTGATTACAAGGGAGGCAGAAATTAACATGATAGACAACATGAGATGCATTTTTACAAGTGCATAACCTCAGTATATCCTCCTTTTAATTTTTCTCATTTGTGCATTCAAATTCTTATCAGATGGAAGACTGAACACAGACAGGCATTTGTGAGCATGCTAGAAAATAAAAAAAATCTTCTTAAACATTCATTTTGCAATTCATTTAATTGCTTCAGCCAAGAAATCATCACATAGTTGGCTTCATACACTGCAGAAGCTGACAAAGCCAGTTGTGCAAAGACAAATGAGCCTCAAGAAGAAATTTTGTTTTCAACAACTGCTTATAGGAAAGATGTTAGACACTTGGTTGTAGTTTTAATTTGACTGAAGAGTGGCTGACAGCTTCATCCAAAATGCAACTGAAAACTAACAAGTTAATTCCACACAACCTCACTGCAAAGCTTCATTTCTCCACACTAATATTGAATTTATATATATATATATATATATATATATATATATATATATATATATGTATATATATATATATATATAAGTTGCACTATAGGACTGCCTTTCACAAAATAAAAATCAGTTTGTGGATGGATTTCAAACACCAGTAATAACCCATGAAAAACTGAAAGCAACAGCACCTTGAATACTTTTTATACTTTTGCAAATAATGTCACCACACGTTTTTCTCTGTCATTTAAAGCAAGAAGAATCTTGACGTGTACCTACTACTTTTTTTCCTTCTCACCTCTTTCTCCACATCAGGAATGTCAGAGTTTCAGTAACAAAGGAAACACTTAAGAAGTACTATCTGTTACAGTTCAGAGCCTCAAGAAATCTCTCTTGGATCTCTCTTTGTGGAAGTAGAAATATTAAGTTTTCCATAAATGGTTCACATATGTCGGCATTGAGAAGCAAAAACTAAACAAATATATTATTATCCTGCCCAGATTTTGGATGATAAGGTCCTTCAGTTGCTACTGGCTATTTTTCTCAATTGCTGCCCATCATATTTGTATTTTAACTGATCTTGTAACTACAAAGGAAGAATTTGTTACTCTTCTCCAGCGTCAGTTGCAAATGTAGTCTTCCACCCCAAGTATGGAACAAGACTTAGAACAAAAAAGCATATTGAACTTTAATTCCTATGTGGCAAGCATTCAGTTCCTTATCTTAATGCCCATTAATCTACTAATATAATATTTTCCACCATTACATTAACTGAAGAAGCACAAATTTAAAATTTGTGTTTAAAATATCAACATGGCTGTGGTTTCATTGGCATAATTAGCATGCCTGCAAGTTTTTATTCATAGCCTTTCAAGATAGAAATTTTGACTGTTCACTTGATTTGGACACCGCCACAAGTGATATAATTCACATCTCTAAAGTTTCATTTTGGTGTTGCTCTCCAGTTTTCCCCTGATAACCAACGGCTGATTCACAGCACTTCTGTCTCAGCTTTCCCATTCTGGGCTATCAAACAGAAAACTTCACTAAAAAAGAAAGGAAAAACAGATACATCTCCTTTCTGGAAAGAAGCGATGATTTGCTTATTAGAATAAATTATGTTCTAGGTAAAAAAAAAAAGAAAAAGAATAACAAACAAAACCAAGCAAAAAAACAAACAAAACCAAACAAACCAAAAACCCCAAACATTTCATAGGTTTCCTGAAACACAAAATCAGCAGATTATTAAAAATAAAAATTGCAGGAGCAAAATAGATTGAGTACTACAACTGAGATTGTCTCACACAGAGCTATGAGGAACACATTTATGAAGTGAGTTCCAGGCTCCATTATGCTTCAAAGCGCACGTTGTGTATGTGTGTGTGTGTGCATGCACACACACACTTGCAAGATTAATTCCTGAACAGGAAATGGCAGGGAGAGAAAACAGCTTTTGTTCCCTGAAGCTGGCTCCTGCTGTTGCAATCAGCACAGCCTTTTATAACACACATAAGTACATACACACACTGCTGGAAAAAACCTTTTAGCATTCTGCTCCCTTCTTTTGATTTCCAACCAAAAATAAGTGAGAAATGAAGAGGGCAATAGAGAGACAGAAAGAAAGGAAAGATTGGAGGCTCAAACTAACACTTTATTTGCAATTTATACCAAATCATGTTTATCTTTACAGTTCCAAAATAAGAGTGGCATATTGCCAATAAAAACAAAACTGCTGCTTCTGACACATTCTGTGGATCTGACTTCAGGTACTACAAAAACAAAGACTACCCTGCATGCTTAAGTAGCAGCTACTTGGAAATTTTATATTTTAAAGAAAATCCTTACTTACTGTAAAGGTGGCTTAATTTTGTAGAGATGTAGAGAAACATAAGAGGGCATTTGACAGACTGGATGTTATTATCTGCTGATAGTCTTATTCAGACAGGCAGTCACTGTCTTAAGAGCCTCAGTGTGTTTTTAAAAGGTGGTCTGAGAGCATAGAAAAAGAATCTTTCACCATTATTTCAGAAGGCAAAGAGGTTTTCTTCAATGGATGTACCTTTTCCCACCCATTCCCCTAAATCTGGACCTTTTGCATTATTCCCTTCAACAAGTCCTTGTCCCAGTCCCAGTTCATATCTGGTCTAGTCCTTATGTCTTAGTTCCTCAGTGCTGCACAGGTGCCCACACATGGCTAAGGAAGAGGTGAAGAACAGCAGTTCCAATGCCCAGCCTCAACCTGCTGCAGGACAGGCAGCAGATTTAAACGCTCCACCTAAACATCTCATGCATGGCATTGTCAGCACTAGAAGATGTGTGGCACTGAAGACTAGCATTGACTTGATTAATACTAAAAGGCTTGTGCATATGGCAATTAGAATCCTTCATGGATTTGTATAAACAGAAGACTGTACAAACAAAATCAGTGCATCCTTGACTGGAAGGCTGCTCCTGTTGAAAATTTCTATAACTTCCCAAAAGACACAAGAATGTCAGTTAAAGAACTTCCTTTTCCCCTTAGTTCAAGCACAGGAAAAAAAAGGACTTTATCTTTTTGCCGAAGGCTGAAAGCACAGATAATACCTAAAAGAAAACTTCAGTCCAAACAATCAAATTTGAGGCAATTATAAGCAACATAGGAAACGGTGGGTATTTTAGTTAAGGATAACGGTACTACTCCCAAATCCTATAGTGAAAACACTAAATGAATAGGAGCTATATCATAGGAACTAGACTCAGTTCTCCACACATGGAACATTTCACTATGTGCCTATCATAGGCAGTTTACTTGGTGCACTCAAAATGGCACAAAGTATTACAAGCTAAAACATATGTGTAAGTCAGTTGATTGAACTAAATTATACACTGTAATATTGTAGTGTTATAAGAAATGACAATTATAATTCAAGTTTTATTGTATTACAGCTATACTATTAATACACATATACTACATAAACAAGTAATTTTAATTGAGATGCTTTTCAGAACTTTTCTTTTTAAAATTAATATTCCATTAATTATCCTTTCCTCTCAACTAATACTAGGAGTGTGTGTGCTCAGACACTCCCCTCGAAGAAGGATGCAGCCGCCCAGGTCTCTGGGTGTGCTGAGTGTCTGAGCCTGATGTTGGTACCGGAGGATGGTGTAGGAGGTATCTGTGTACGATGCGAGCGACTTGCTGTGCCTGGTAGCGGAACTTAAGGAAGAGGTAGAGAGATTAAGGTGCATTAGGGAGAGTGAAAAGGAAATTGACTGGTGGAGTCAAACCCTTTTGAACCCTAAGGAAGTCCAACAAGAGACGGCGAAGCCCTGCCCCTCCTGCCCTAAGGCAGATGGAGCAGACCAAATTGATGGGGGGGAATGGAAACAGGTCCCTAATGGGAGAGGTAAAAGAACTCTCTCTCGACCCCCATCACCCCCCAGGGTGCCCTTGAAGAATAGATATGAGACCCTGGACCCAGACAGTCAGGTAGAGGACAGCCAAGAAGATCTCTCTGGAGAGCATCCTGGTTCGTCCCTGTCTAAAAGACAACCACAGGTATAAAAAAAAAAGAAGGGTAGTTGTAGTCGGTGACTCCCTTCTGAGGGGAACTGAGGGCCCTATATGTCGCCCAGACCCATCCCAGAGAGAAGTATGCTGCCTTCCTGGGGCCAGGGTGAGGGATATTAGTAAGAAACTTCCTGAGTTAATTCAGCCCTCAGACTATTATCCACTGGTGGTAGTCCAGGCTGGCAGTGAGGACATTAGTCAAAGAAGTGCCAGGACAATTAAAAAAGACTTTAAAGCACTGGGTCAGTCAGTTCAAGGGACAGGAGCACAGGTGATATTTGCCTCAGTTCCTGTACTATCTGGGATGGATGAGGAGTTA
>NW_020955201.1:2896703-2897925 GCF_003031625.1 Empidonax traillii
TAAGAATTAAATCAACAGCCCACCTGAAGTGCATGTACACTAATGCACACAGTATGGGCAACAAACAAGAGGAGCTGGAAGCCACTGTGCAGCATGAAGGCCATGATGTAGTCGCCATCACAGAAACGTGGTGGGATGACTCGCATGACTGGAGTGCTGCTATGGAAGGCTACAAGTTCTTCAGAAAGAACAGGCAGGGTAGGAGAGGTGGAGGGGTGGCTTTATATGTTAGAGAGTCTCTTGACTCTGTTGAACTTGAGGTCAGCAACGATAAGGTTGAGTGCCTGTGGACCAGAATCAGGGGGAAGACCAACAAGGCTGACATCATCATAGGTGTCTGTTACAGACCGCCCTACCAGGATGATGAAGGGGATGAATTATTCTACAAGCAGCTGGCGGATGTCTCGAAATCGTCAGCCCTTTTCCTTGTGGGTGACTTTAACCTGCCGGATATCTGCTGGGAGCTCAATACTGCAGAGAAGAGGCAGTCTAAGAGGTTCCTGGAGTGTATAGAGGACAATTTCCTTCATCAACTGGTAAATGAACCTACTAGGGGTAAGGCCCCACTAGACCTGCTGTTTACAAACAGAGAGGGGCTGGTGGGAGACACAGTGGTTGAAGGCCGCCTGGGAAATAGTGACCATGAAATAATAGAATTTTCAATACTCAGAGATTCCAGGTGAGCCAACAATAAAACCTCTACACTGGACTTCCGGAGGGCAGATTTTGAACTATTCAGAAGTCTAGTCCAGAGCATACCCTGGGAAACAACCCTTAAAAACAAGGGGGTTCAGGAGGGATGGATGTGCTTCAAGCAGGAAGTTTTGAGAGCACAGGAACAGGCTGTACTGGTGTGCCGAAAGGCAAGCCGGCGGGGAAGACAACCAGCTTGGTTAAACAGGGAGATTCTGAAGGAAATCAGGGATAAAAAGAGAGTTTACCAACTGTGGAAGAAAGGGCTGGCTACTTATGAAGAATTCAGGAAGACAGCTAGATCATGCAGAAAGAAAATCAGGGATGCAAAAGCGCAATCTGAAGTTAAATTGGCCACTTCTGTTAAGGATAACAAAAAGTCCTTCTATAAATACATTAATAACAGAAGGAGGGGCAAAGAAAACCTCCATTCTTTGATGGACTTGGAGGGAAACATAGTTAATAGAGATGAGGAGAAGGCTGAGGTACTTAACACCTACTTTGCCTCAGTTTTTACCAGTAAGACAGG
>NW_020955201.1:2899493-3044084 GCF_003031625.1 Empidonax traillii
GGGAAGTGATCCTTCCCCTGTACTCTGCGTTGGTGAGGCCACACCTTGAGTATTGTGTTCAGCTCTGGGCCCCTCAGTTCAGGAAGGATATTGAGGTGCTGGAGCAGGTCCAGAGAAGAGCAACGAGGCTGGTGAAGGGACTTGAGCACAAGTCCTATGAGGAGAGGCTGAGGGAGCTGGGGTTGTTTATTCTGGAGAAGAGAAGGCTTAGAGGTGACCTTATCACTCTCTTCAACTACCTGAAGGGAGGTTATAGCCAGGTGGGGGTTGGTCTCTTCTCCCAGGCAACCAACAATAGGACAAGAGGTCATGGGCTCAAGCTCTGCCAGGGGAGGTTTAGGTTAGATGTTAGGAAGAAATTCTTTACAGAGAGGGTAATCAGGCATTGGAACGGTCTACCCAGAGAGGTGGTGGATTCACCATCCCTGGAGGTTTTTAAGCAGAGATTGGATGTGGCCCTTAGTGCCATGATATAGTAATTGGAGTTGGATCAGGGGTTGGACTTGATGATCTTGGAGGTCTTTTCCAACCCAATCTATTCTATGATTCTATGATTCTATGATTCTATGATTCTATGATTCAAATTATCCATTTTTCTTATGCATTTTGTGTATTAAATCACAAAAGGAAACCCTGTTTTTCAGAGGAGTTCTGATCCCAAGATGTCGGTTTATTTACCTCTAGAACAGAAAGAAATAGAAATGTTAACTTTATATTTGTCCTGTTATTTCTGGAACTATGTATATCAGGAAGGCTCTCTTGCAATTTTACAAAGGAATACTACTTACGTTAAATTTCAAAAGCAGTGTTGAATATCCAATGTATATATAATACATGCAGTCTTCCTTAATTCTTCTCTGAAATTACAAACTAAAAAACTACATATTTACTACATTTAATATATATATATAGTTATCAAAAACTCATACCTGAACTCAACTAAAATCAGAAATTAATATCTATGGAAATTACATGAGAACTAATTTTATTCAGTTTTGTTACATGCAGTATTCATACAGATCCTACATCACAAATATATTACATATATTACACTTTTCCAAGGACAAAATTGTTGATTCACATAACTTACATAAACCACATAATTTCTTCTTTGTCTACAACCAAACTTCTTTAACTGTATGTCATCATTTAGGAGCAGCACTCCAGAATTTAGTGCCACACCCACACTCGCTCCCCTCCTTGCTCCAATGGGAGATACAAAAGGCAGAGACCACGGGTTGAAATAAAAACAATTTACTGGAAACAGCAATGAAATAAGAAAATAAACAATAACAGCAACAATATCAATAACAAAAGTGTATAAGAAGAGGGTGATTAACATTCAAAAATTGCTTGCCAACCAACCCAGCATCACAGACCTCGAGACAATGAACAAAACAGAGGATGGACCCCCTGTGCACCACCCGTTTCTTCTTGACCAGAAGGCACACCCCCACCCTTCTCAGAAGAGAGAATCCCTTACTTCCACCCCCTATCTTGGCAATGATGTGGGTGGTATAGAATAACCAACCTGTACACACCCACATGGCTCCAGGCCCTGCCCCCTCAAAGCTACTGCAAAAAATTAACCCTATCCTGACCAAAACCAGGACAAAATAAGGATAAGAAAATAATATTAAATATTTCACATCTATAATAGTCTAAAACCATTCTTATATGGCTTATGGAAGCACTTTGAGCTAATATTTTGGTCACTGACCATGTTCAATCTCCTATTCATTATCTTAATATACACCTATCTAAATCATATTTTCTAACAAGACATAAATCCACATGTCCCTTGACTTTCATACACTACAACCCCAACACAATAAATGAAGCCTACAGAACATAGTACAACTGTCCACTGTTTAGAATACATTTGTTTTCATAGAATCATAGAATCATAGAATCAACCAGGTTGGAAAAGACCTCCAAGATCATAAAGTCCAACCCTTGATCCAACACTGATGTGATTACTAGACCATGGCACTAAGGATTTTTTGTGTTTCACCCAAACACACCAAGTATAACTGGTTTCAAGTTGCTATCCAATTTCCAATTAAACAAATTTGTTATACAAAATAGGAAGAACAGACCAGATAATTACTATGTCTATTTCACAGTCAAATCATGCTGCAAAATAAATGCCTTGAAATCAAAGCTTACATTTAAAAGAAGACTGTCAAAATATTTTTATAAAATAGACTTCTCTATTTTGGTATAGAATCATGAATTGAATACTGAAAATGTAAATTTATTTCTTTACCAGATTTCTCTCTTCTCTCCATGTATACACACTGCATGTTTCTGTATGGTTCCTCAGTAACATTGGATTGCTGGCAGGTGTCCATTATTTTTAGAAAATACCATTTAGTTGCAGAAGAAAAGAAGAGGTAAATACTTTGATTATGCTTGATGTTATAGAAAGAGAAATAACTATGACAAATCCCAGTGCATTATCTTCAGAAGCTCCTTTCCATTTTATAATAGCCAATATTCCTTAAAAGGGACTATAACACTAATTCCAGGGAGTCCACGGTGCCTTGAAAGGTACCTGTTATGCTTCCTTGAATCTCAGAAAATAAGGCAAGAAAAGGACACCCAGGGGGTACTCTTGACCAGCATTTTGTCATTCATCATCAGAGCTCTATCTTGAAACTTGCTGTAATCATTTTTTCACCAAAAGTATTTTCCCTTGAGTGTCAAGATGAAATTAAAGCTGGTTGTAGTGATATTGCATTAATTCAATGTCCAGCAGATTGAGGAATAGGCAGCTTACAGGAAAGACCAAAGACCTCAAGCTACACTATGCAAGTTTTGGACATAGTTATAGCTCTGGGACTGTAAGGGTTGAAGCTATTAACTACAAAATATATTGGTATTGTTAGAACAAAACAAAGAAAGATTTGAATGCTATGCGAGCAGCCCATTGAAACCAAACTAACTTGTTAATTTCAAGTCAAATATATGAATGAGCTGGGGCTAAAATGCTAATCAGATTTCTGATAAAACTCATTCTTTCAGTATGCATCCTTTAAACAGATTTATCTTACATAGCTACATAAAAAGTGAAATATCCTAGCTTCTCTGAAACTATCCACAGTACACTCCACTGCTCTGAGATTCTGGTTAACAGGAGAAAGAGAATGGAAAAATACTAGAATTCTACTTCTTCTGCAGCTCTCTCAAGTGCTGTAGTTGGTTTGCTCAGATGACATCCATTTTTGAGGCATTTCAACCCTCTATACTTAAAACACACTGAGAACCTGCAGCTTTAATCTAGCATGCTTTATTACTGTATTTGTTTTTTAACTTAAATCTGTCAATAGACTTGTGATCTTAGACTAGATATATGATCTGCCTCATGAAAATCAATGGAGTTAGAGTAGATCAAAACAGGTTTGATCTGGCAGAAAAATATCAGACCTTCAATCTACAGAGACAACCTTTTAGACCATGAACTCCATTATCTCTGAAGTCAAAATGAAAGGTGCTTTTATTTTTCTGTCTTCTCTTCATTGCATGCAGATTAAGTTGGTGATCAAGAACACTAAAGAGTTATTAGAGGAATACTTTTTCCAGATATAGTGCAAATATACTTCTCTGAGGTTGGGGTTTTTTTTGGGTGGGGGAGCTGGCAGTGTTTTTCTTGTTTTTCAGCTGGATAAAGGAAACACATCCAAATTTTCCAGGGAAATTATCATTACTCTAAAGAAAGGCGAGTGTATGTTTTACCTGGACTGGTAAATCTTTGTGGTAATTTTGTGAGGCACTTGAATATTTTTTTCTCTCTCTCACACGCACACAATTACAGTATCACATGTAACTGGGAACAAAGACTACAGGGAACAGAGTTTAATGGACTGTGATTACTGTTCTGGAACAGATTGAGTCTCTTTATAGCCTATGAGAAGATGATGTGAACTGAATTCAAACAAAGAACTGATAAAAAAAAGACACTCTCATAATTCATAGCCAGGGAAGGTACCTCAGAGCAAAAAGGTATTTAAAAAAAATAAGAGATGGATTATATGTAAAAAAACAGACTTAAATGTTATATCTTTATATAGAACTCTACTTTCAAGAAAGGAAATTCACTAATACTATTTACCTTTATTTTAAATATTTTCATTAATAATGTTATGGTTTGGCTTTTTCATGCTCATACAGTAACCAGCCCCTTCTTGTTTTTCAGGCAGTTCTGTTCATATTTCTATCTAACATTGGCCTCTGCTGTTACTAAATCAAATCAAATAAGTGTACTTAAACCAATGTTTTAAAAGTAAAGCATATTTCTCATCAGCCATTCTGTTTCCCTATACTTCTTACTCCAAATCAAATACCCAGACAATTTCTTCTTCTTCCATCCATAAGGTGAGGGAAGAGGTGACTTTTCAGCTATACATAATGATTCTTCCTGACTTGCTCCACAGCATGGGGAAGGGAAGTACTTCATCCCTGCATAAATACCTCCCTTTGTGACTATAGACGTCATTGCTGATGTGCTGTCCTAGGTGGCTGTTTTCTTTAATCTGATATCTCTCCAAGCAGTGGAGACTGCCTGTTTCTGAGTAAACTGCTTATGAAATTTAGTCAGTAGATGAGAAAATCAATTTAAAATATATTTACTGTGGTGTTATCTGCTTCAAATTTTACCTTTTCAAATTCTACCTTTTACACATGGAGGAAAACCCTGTTTGTAAATCAGAATAGGCCTTATTAAATTTCTTATGAAATGAGACTGAAGGATTAAAACAATGCATAGAAGTTGCTGTGCTGTTAGCAGTAAATCTGATGAGTTAACCCGTAAAAATCACCAAACATTTCACTTTCTGATTTGTGAGACACATTTTTAAATACCATTTCAATAATGTCTGTCATAACAACCGGTCCAGTATCAATGCTGGGCCCCAAATCTACCCCCAGATAAAGGAATCTTCACGATCTTTTTTCACTGTATTAAAGAGGATTATTTCTGCATATGAACAATCATTTCTGTACCTCTAATCACATTGTGCAAATATTTTAAAATTGAAATACTGTCAAGTTTGTAATAAGCAAGCTCTAGCTGAAGATTTTCTAATAGGTAATTTTCCTCTAACTTTGAATCCTCCCACCAGACACCCACATTGTTCTCGTCTTTTTGTACTGCTTGTGCTACAGACATCTCCACTAGAAAAGACTCAAACAATTACCTAATGGTGCAGAACTAGCATGACAGCGCTTGCTGCTGTGCACTCCATTTCAATGAGGATGTGTTTGTATGACTCAGAATGAATCAGGCTGAGGAAAGAGAACTGCAGTCCCAGAAATAATAAATAGCAGCATACAATTTGGAAGGAAGATCCTATGCTGCTTAATCATCACTGCCCCACAGATAATTCCATTGCACATAATACCACATGCCTAGATAGGACACACATGTAAATGTATAATCACCTTATAACGAGCTGTACAAATATTAATCAAGGCCCTTCGTTGAAAATATCAAGCCCTAATCAATCATAAACAGGTATTGACATAATGCTACATGCATCAGCAAAAGACATCAAGGCATTAAGAAGCCCACTGCCATACCCACACTTCTGTCTCAACAAGCCAGAGGGGTGCCTAGGATGCTCATCACTTAGGAGGCACAAAACCCCTTCTTCCAAGTATCCAGCACAAAGGCTAGGCATGATGAATTGTGGATTCAAGGTCCTCCAAAGTGGAGAATGCTTGTTCATACAGCCCTTTCACACAGTCAGACTCAAAGCTAACGGAATGCTGACTGGTTTTAGAGGATCAACTGATCAACCCACACCCCTGAAAGGAACAGGAAGATAGTTACTTATTTAATAAAGCCCATCTGTCAGGTCTCCACAGCAAAGCCACACACATGAGTCTCCTGATAGCTTCTGTCCTTAGCCACATGTGTGTAGCTGGGGAGATGGAGAAAGCAGACCTCTACCACTGCAATGACCTCACATGAATCTTCTCTGTGGAAGTGCAGAACTTAGAGTCTTACACCAGAACTCGGACTCTAACCAGTCATCACAGCTGTGTAAGGTTCAATACACTCCCCAAATGGGATCAGATTAATTTTCTAGAGTGGTAATGTCAAAGATGGTGATATCCACTGAAGGTATGTCTTGCCCCAGCCAAAGCTTCTACTGAGTCCTCCAGCTGATGAGTGCTGCTGTCTTACTCATCATCACACACTGGTCAGAACACCAATACCATCTCTTAAGCACAGGCCTGTGGCAGTTCTGTTTAACCACAGAAAATCACACTCTCTTTCTCCATAAAAACAAAAAGGAACAAATCCTTTATTAAAATGCTATCAACATACAGTACATTCAGAAGAAAATTAAAAGCTCTCTTAAATAATACAAAAGACTAATAAAATTACTGCATTTCAATATCATGTTTCTTTTTTTCCCCACTCCCTAATCCTCCCTTATTTACTTTCTTGTTTGGTTGGTCTGGCTTCTTGCATATATTGGTGGTTCTAAGATCAGTGACTATTTAGTCTGCTTCCTCCTACATTTAAGTAGAGGTCTCTTTTTATTCCATTATTTGCATAATGACTTCTATTTTCATATATTTTTAGAAAAAAAATAATTTTTGTAGATCAAATTTTAACAATCTACTGTGAAGAGCAATTAGTGTCAGTAAAGTCACCAAGTCCAGTTCCTTCTCTTTTAGGAAGAAGTCCAAAATTCAAAATCACTGCACACAATCAAAAATCCTTGAGATGTCCTGTACTGCACCATCTTATGGTCAACTGCATTTGTTTAAGACACCTTAAAGTACTGCAGTACTCCCTAACTTTTCAAAATAAGATCGCATTCCTTGAGGCAGTGTCTCAGGGGTGTCACAGCCACATAGTTTTCCTGAAAAACATTTATTTGTGTTTTCAGTTCATTACCTTTGGCCATGAACAAAATGACAATAAATCCTAATAATTCCTAAATCCCTAGGGCTGGAATCTCAGAAAGGGCTTCCCTGAAAGATTTCAGCTTTCTCTACAAGACAAAATATAGCCATGAACATGTTTCTTTGCCAGTTCTACTCCAACATTTATTTAATGTCAAAAATTTAAATGTCAGCACTTTCTTACTTCCAAAAGCGGAAACGCTGAATATACAGGATAAATTATCTCAGCAGCCTGTGACTATGCCTGCTTTTGTTTTATAATCTCTTCAGCAGCTTTCTCCTCCGTCAGGGATGACTGCCTACTGGTTTTGGTTTCCTATCTAGCTACTGTTCTGCATTTCCTTACAAGATAAGAGAAAAGAGCTCTAGGATCATTCCAGATAGATTGATAATGTTTCAGAGGCCCCATGTGTTATATCACTAATCTCCAAGACATTCTCTTCCTATGGAAAATGGAAGAAAGAAGAAGGAACTGTAGTCAGTATATAGGTATCTTAACTTCATTTGTTTTTTTTTTTATCTTTCATCTTTCTGCCCAGCAATCTCTAGAATATCCAAGTGGCAGCTTTAGAGATTGACTTAGGGAGTGCAGACATGATACAGCCTTTTCTTCTGCAGACCTCATCTGAGAGCACCCCACAGCCTGCGCAGCATTAGCCGGCTTTCAGGGAGGCTTTCAGAAGCCCACCTAGGGAGAGAAATATTAATGGTTGGGAGGAAATGCAGACCTGGACTGGCAGGGGGTTAATCCACTGGACTATCTGAACACACAGATCCCCTCTGGTGTTCAAAATTGAACTACTCTTTGTAGTCTGGTTCCTGCATTCCCTTTGAGTGCGGCTTTGAGGACAATGCTGAAATTGCCCTGAGAAAAGAGACAAGACAGATAAGAGAAAAAAAATCTTTATTGGTATACTTTTCAATTAAAATGAACCAATAAATTTAAATCTAAATAATTCCAGTTATAAGATACTGAAGTGACTAAAGGCATAAATTAACCCTAGACTTCTATGATCCATATATTGAGTCAAATCAACACTTCTGTGTGTCCAGGCCCTGAATTTAACAATAATATATTTATTTAATATAAATATATATATAATATATTTATATATTATATATATATAATATATATTATATATATAATATATTTAATTATATATAATATATAATATATAATAATATATAATAATAATATATAATAATATAATAATATATAATAATATATAATAATATATTATATTATATATATATTATATATATAATATATATATATATATATAATATATTTAATAATATAAAGAGAAGAAGGTTTGTATTTATTCTGTGCTACGTGGAAGATAGGCTTCATGACTGAAGTCTATTATCATCAGAGTTTTTGCTTAGGGCAGTTCACCAAGCTTCCCCAGTGGTATTTCAGTTTAGCTCACAACTTCTCTTTGAATCTTAGAAAGATATTCAAGTGACTAGGAAAAATAAAAATGCTATCTACTATGTCAAGCAATTAAGCCATTAAAAAGAGCTGGAGAGATGTAAAGCTTAGAAACTACTTTCTCGGTTGAAATTTCTGATGGAATGACATATTGAGCTTGTGTGGCCAGATCTTGGTAGTGGGGCGGACTACACAGTGGCTTCTGTGAGAAGCTGCTAGAAGCTTCCCCCATGTCCAACAGAGCCAATGCTAGCTGGCTCTGGGACAAACCTGCTAGCTGCCAAAGCTGAGAAAATCAGAGATGATAGTAACACCTCAGTGATAACATTTTTAAGAAGGAAAAAAGGTATTGCATAGATGTAATTGTGGCCAGAGGAGAGAAGAGTGAGAACATGTGAGAAACAGCAGACATCAAGGTCAGTGGAGAAGGAGAGGGGAGAGGTATTCCAGGTGCCAGAGCTGCAGCTTGTAGTGCAGATTGTGGTGAGGCAGCTATGCCCCTGCAGCCCATGGAGGACCACAGGGATGCAGAGATCCACTGGCAGCCCGTGAAAGAGACCCACTCCAATGCAAGTGGATGCCAAAAAGAAGGCTGTGAATCTGCGGGAAGCTGGTGCTGGAGCAGGCTCCTGGCAGAGACTGTGGACACATGGAGAAAGAAGCCCAAGCTAGAGCAGGTGTCCTGGTAGGACTTGTGTCCTTGTAGGGGACCCACACTGGAGCAGGCTGTTTTGAAGGACTGCACCCCATGGAAAGGGACCCATGTTAGAGCAGATCACTGAGAACTGTAGCTTATGGGAAGAACCCCACACTGGAGTAGGGGAAGGACTCTCCTCTCTGAGCAGTGGCAGAAATAACTTCTGACCATAACCACCATTCCTTGTCTCCCTGTGCCACTGGTGGGGAAGGAGGTAGAGCCCAGGAAGGAGGGAGGGGTGGGGGAAAGTGCTTTTAAGATTTGGTTTACTTCTCATTATCTGAATCTGATTTTGATTAGTAATAAATTCAGTTAATTTCCCCAATTCAAATCTGCTTTGCCAGTGACAGTATTCAATGAGTGATCTCTCCTGGTCCTTATCTCAACTCATGAACCTTTTTCATATTTTCTCTCCCTTGTTCAGATGAGAAGGGGAGTGACAAAGCAGCTTGGTCAAAACACCACAAATACTGAAAAGCACTCCCTGGCTCTGGGGTACAAATATTTTAGATTTCTGCAAAAATTATGTCATCCGTAACGTAAACGTAACGTAATGGCCAGTCTTCGTGAACGAAGAACCAGGGAAGGTCTTTCCACCTTCCAGCCTGCGCATTGGATTTTTTAGGTAAGATACAGTATGCGCGGAACTGAGCCCACCCTTTAATCCTGAGGTTCATCTGCCGGGGCCAAGCACGCTTGGACGGTGGCAGCGAGGTCCTCAGGACGTAGATGGATTGCCTTATGGGCTAACGAGCTCCATCTGCCCGGGGAGGGGCCCCGACCGGGAATCGAACCCGGGTCTCTGCAGTGACAGCGCAGCGCCTTTACCCCTAGACCACCAGGGGCTCCCGTTATGTCATCCACATCTTAATTCTATGTGTCATTATATCAGACTATAACTCCTTGTTCATAATAAAGATTTTGCTTATTTAAGTATAGTTTATATTAAGAAAAACATTGTGCCATTAGCTACCCACAATAATGGGCAAAAGATCTATTTGTACTTTAATAAATAAACCAAGAGGAAGACTCTTGGAATTTGAAGAACTACAATTGGAAAAAATATTAATTACAGACTAAAGATATTGCAACTCAATTCAAAAGCAAAAGTGCTGTGAAGTTAGTGAATAAAGAATGGGTTTGAAAATGCACATGCTTGAAATGATGAAAAAATATAATTCAGTGAGCCACAGTACAAAAAAACTTTTTTTTTAAACATAAAATTGAGAGAAGGCCCATGGCTGATACAAGGCAAGTGTACATCATCTTTTACATTTGAAAGTGTTGATGAGAAAGCCCAGTTTCACTGTTTGAACCAAATCTTCACATTCTCTAGAACTGTCCTTTATGCAAAAGGTTCAGTCTAGGGCTATGAGCCCAGTGTTTCACTTAAAATTAAATTAAGGACTAAAATTAGCATATAGACTAATTGCTGTAAATTATGAATTTCAAGGCGATGACTTGATTAATTCTGCATGCCAGTAGTAACATCAAAGAAACAATGTACCACAGTGTTCATTGAGATACTGAAGATGAGAACTTCCACCATCTATTGGGTGAATCTTCTTAAACCAGGGTTTCTTTGGAACACGGAATGCTGTTTACTTAAATAAAAAGCCTCAAAATATGGAACTGTACGAATTTTTCCAGTTACTGTGAGAAATAAGATATATTTAAACATATCTAAAAAATTCCATATACAAATATCAATTGATTGTGAGAACAAAGTCCTTCTCCTAAAAACAAAATGCTCCTGTACTTCACTAAGATGCAGATATGGACTATGCTAGATATGCTATCAACAAGGATAAAACATTCTTCCAAGGTGATGAAAAATTATCAATCCCAGAAAACAATGACTGTCTTACTCCACTGTAACAGTAACTATTAAATAAAGGCACTGTGACTGAAAACTATGTAACTTCCATTTCCTAGTTTCATTATATGCAAAAACACACTTAAATTACTGCTACATTTCCAGGCCTGTGTCCAAGACAATATTGCACTGGTCCTTGGTCACAGTCAGAAATGCTGATGGAGGCTAAAAGCACTATAGTGCTTGGCATATTTATATCTGCTCTTAAGCCTTCTCTCAAATCCACTGAGTAAAACATTCTTCAAACCTTAGGAAAACAGATCTGGAAATACTTTTATCAAGTTAAGGAACAGGCTACTGTGCTTGACAATATCATTACTCTGAAAAACCTCTAACTCCATTTCCATTTTTCACATATAGACCTCCCAAATTTTAGATTATATTTTAGTTGATTCCAGTTTCTCATCTCATATATTATACCAAAAACTAGTTCAGAAGGTACCCCTCTAGCTGTGCTTTTCTGGATAGTGATTACTATCTCCTAGTCCTTTCAACTTGGTTTATTTGCATGTGGTTTCATTCATCAGTTTGAGAGAGAAAAGCAAGTCTTAATCTACTAGTATAGAAATCCTCTAAATTTAGATAGTTTAAGAGATTCTTATATTGATTAGTAGGGGTAGCATTGCTTATTTGCTTGTCAACATTATTTGGGCAGTTGTTCAAAACATTAATGAGTCAGGTCCAGTGAGATCTTGGGTGGCTCATGAGGGGTACTGAGTAGTCTAAAATCCAACTTCAAGGAAAAACAAGATGCTCTCTACTGTGTCCAAGAAGGAAGGACCCATAGGATTAGGCATGAATGTGATAACATTCAGTAAAAATTCAAAAGGAGTGGTAAGAGAGCTCATGGTAGAATCAACCCAGTATCAGTGAATATAAAAAATGTCTCAAAAGCACTGGCAGCAAAAAGTAATTGCAAATAGTCGCACTATAGAAACCTGCTCAAGGCAGGAGCTGGACAGGTTAACGGGAGAAATAAAGAAACAAAACGTAAGGACTCATCACAGGTTTGTCTTCCTCCTCAAGTTTTGTATCATGTGAACATTACCTGTAGCAATGATTAGAAGCTTGCATCTACTCATAACACAGCAGGACACCTATATTTCAAAAATTACCTTTTTATACAGCTTTCAAATTGGATGGATTTATGGCATTTAATGATTTTTTCCTCCTTACTACTTTCTGAAATGCTTATGTTCCTGTTAGAAAACAGGAATGTTTTCCATCAAAAATATCTGTTCAGCAAAGTATATCTTTATGTAAGAAAACTGCATTTCTTTGGAGGCCCAAATAGCTGAAATTATTTTTTCATTTACTCTTATAGGAAAACTGTAAAATGCTCAGTTGAATAAAAATATTCTGTTGAGAGGAAAAAAAAAGTTACAACCAGAGTACCTTTTTTTCATCATTCTTTTGTTCAGGTATCAGAATGAAACCATTAAAAATACCCAGCAATTACATAATTTTAGAAATAAAAATAATTCCAAGTCTGAATCTTGTCATAGTCAGTTGCTGTATGTTGTCACAGCCTGATACATGTTTCTCTGGCTGTTCTCAGAGAAAGATGCTTCACTGCAAGTATTTATATCAGCAGAGATCTGGGTCACTATCAGAAAAGCTAACAGGAACTAAGGAAATTTTTAGACTGAATCTGGGCTAGCTACCCTTACTTCTGAAGAAAAGCTTCAGCATCCTTAAGAATGTTACTGGCCAAGCTCTGAAAGTTACCATTCCTTCATGCAAGAGTTTAGGACTATTGAGAGTGCCTATACTATGTGAGTGAAGGAAAGGAAAGGCTTGTGGCTACTAAACATTTCAAACTGTTCAATAATACTAGCCAACTAGCAAGTTCACCTGTACTGTTCAGCTCCACATGTAGTGAACACTTGCAGCTTCTACTGGCTTTGAAAGAACATAAGTTCTCAGCACATTTGAAGAAAATCAACATGAAGTCCTACCTTTCTATCAAATTCTTTCTTGTTTATCTTATAGTCAGCACATACAAATGGGAATGTGCAAAATTAACACCTGATTTGAAAACTGTAAGATTCCAATTTTCAGGATCTTAAATATAAACTAATTTGGGAAAGAAGACAACAAAAGCAGACTACACACTCAGATGATCTGTATTTGTGCGAACATTATGAAATCCAAAGGAGACTTTACAGTGCTATCAAGTTATGCAGACAGAGGAGGAGCATGACACACTCTAAAAGTGTTAAATCTGCAACACAATGTAACTGAAATACCCATGACCAGATTTGAAAAGCTCCTAATAATCAGCATTGGGTAATGGAAAGATAAGTGAGATCAGATAAAAGGATAAATAGAGTTTTCACTCCATATGAATGCTAAAATCCATGCAACCTCAAGAAAAAAAAAATACTGTAATTAGCCTGAGAAGTATAACCATCACATTAGTGTTGTCTACTGAGAAAACCTGTATCAGAATACTCTGGAGAGAGTCTGGCACTACAGAAAGCTTTCCTAAATATGAAATTAACTGCTTAAGCACTGCTCTGTTGAGGTGAGATACCACCAGATATTAGGAAAAAGGAAAAAAATTGGCTTTTGGAAAATATACCATAGGAATAAATCAACTACTTAGTCAAACAAATTATAGCCCTGGATCCACAATAAGGATCTAGAAATATAGGCTTCTATGTGTGGTTAAAAAAGAAAGGAACAATTAATGCCTCTCAAAAACACTAAGAATCCATGTACCTTGTAAGTTTCCCAGCCATGAGCAAAGTTAGTCATTTGCTTGGCTTCCCTAAGCTGTCCTTTCAAATTTACCATTTCTCATTCTGGTTAGCTGCTGGTCTCATTGAATGGTGTACATGATCTGAATGTAGAAGGAGTAAATAAAAAGACAACAGACAAAAAAGTATGTTGGATCTGATCACTTGTGAGGAATAATGATTGTCTAACAAGTAGGGACATTTTGCTGCACATATTAGTATGTTTTCTAGCAAGAGTTTAAAATGCTTCACAAACATATTATAAGATCGAGGAATAAACAGAACTACTTAGTGCCAATTATTTTCTTGCTCAGGAACATTAGATCCTTCTCTTTATCAAATATTTGCAAGAATAGGCAGAAGTATCACAGGAAATCCTGATTTTCTGGACACAAAAAAAAAAAAGAGAATGATGCCTGTCTAAACAGATGTAATTATGATGTAAATTGTAGATTCTGTATCCCTAAAGGGCTGACCAAAACCTCCATCTCTGATTAAACATATAATAACATATAAACACTTTAAAATTGTCCCTTAGGTACCATGAATAAAGCGAGCTACAGAGCTGACAGCCTGAAGTCCCATCTGCATTCAGTATACAGAAATTCAAAAAGGACTCTGACAGTTTCTAGATGCAATATATTCTTGCCATATATTATCACTGATTATAACACTTAACTGTTCTGCACTGATGTAATGCTACATCTGAGTAATCAGAATTTTAAAAAAAAAAAAAAAAAAAGACAAGAAAATACTATTTTTTTGCATAACAATGTGAGTTTTCTTAAGGGTTGCCAAGGCCACCTAGTTAGAGTCATTATGCAATTTACTTCATATTGTATTTCAATTGCTCCTTCTAAAAGCAAAAAAAATAAAATGTTCCTTTCAAGACATACCAGGATCTTTGAAGAATTAAAAACTGAAACGATAAAACTGCAGCATGAAGCAACACGAAGAAGAAAAGTAAGATGCAGTCTTGCAAATAGTGTTTTAATGACTAAACACTTTATATTTTAACTATTTAGGATTGCACAACTGTGCTTCACAATTTTGGCTAAGACAATGCCTTATTTCCTGAAAGTAGATTAAAAGTCAACACAGATCACTTTCTCTGCTTACCATACACATAACTTCACGAAGCTCTTCAGGATCAAAACCTAAAGCCTATGAACTTGCTGCAAACTCTAGAAATGGTTAGAAATACTGAAAAATATCTTAACTATGTCATCTAGCTAAATGAAAATTGATTCCAACTATTACTCAGTTATCTATTTCCAAGGTTTTAATCAAGACTTTGTCTTTGAGGAATCTGTTCACCATAAAACTAGACTGCAGCACTTTGCATAATGCCTCACAGGAAATGTTCTTGGTGCATTATTAATTTCCACCAATAATACCTACTCTACTTCCCTTTTCACTCAAGAAGGAACTATGACCTGTCCTTCTGAATTATGTTTCTTAATCAAGCTCCTAGTTTTAGAAGGATCATCTTCTATCCCTCACGAACTGCTATAAGTTAACCGATACAGAACTGACTCTTATTTGATATTTTCATTGCATCTATAGACAAAATTTTAAAAGTTTCAAAGGTAGGCATTTCTGGGACTGGCAAGATCTCACCATGGATCAGAAAGTTACAGTATATCAGGCTCAGTATATCAGTCACAGTATATCAGGCTCAGAAATCTTCTGCTAAAGATGATACATTATCAGACAGAAAATCAAAACTGAAGGAATTAACAGCATGTAATTAACCAGAAATCAGTGATCTCTATATTTACAACTCAGCAATACAAGTAAACAACAATATTAGATGCAAACAAAATGTTAATAAACCACAATATTAGATGCATATGAAATGCTTATAATATACACAAGCAAAAATTATCTCCTACAAAAACCCACCCAAAAAGCTCTAATCACAGACACATAAACACAACTATATGTGCACATCTTTTTCACAGGACCACCGAGTAGTTAGTTATAAGCACACACACCTCATCTGGGAGTGCTGGATCCTCTCCTTACACGTCTGCTGGAGGTAGGGACAGCTTCCTGTGAATTTTGCAGCTCCTTAAAACCTGCTAAATCTCACACCACTGTGAAAGAACCCATGACTTCATAAATGCACATCACAAGTGTGGGTATGTGTTGTTGCAGCCTGTATTGACAGTTCACTAACTGGATGAAGATGCCTCACAGCATCCAACAGGGAGGATGCTCCTTCCTTAGATGGAGGTTTTGATTCCAGCAGAGCACTTTCTCACTGTGTCAAATGAAATTCTGAGTACCGCTGTTTCAAGTTCAAAATCTCTCCTGCTTTCTCACAAATTTCCATACCGCTTTTATGCTTCTTTACAGCCAGTAAAACTTTGTATTGACTTTGAAGAGTCAATACACACTACTGCGATACTGTTAGGGCAAAGAAGCTATAGTGATTAATCTTCCAACCTAACATTCCATGAAAACAAGATCATGAATCTCCTGAATCTGAAAAAGAAACTTCTTTTCTCCACACTCATCTTCCTCTTTCTACACCACAGCACATTAAAGGCACCCTTACCTCAACAAAGAATGGAATACTTCTCACTTAGCTTTAGATGTCACCTGTATCTCATAACAGGCTTTAGATTTCTGCTATAGGACAAAATAAATCACAGATTTTTGACTTCTAACTTAGATGTAAGTCTGAGCTGTATAACTAAATCTATGCAAGCAGAATCTCATCCCAAATGTTTACAATATCTTCTAAATTAATGTTTTCTAAATTAGCATAGAGCACATCCTTTTCTTTTTCCTCCTGAAAGAGAGGTTGCTTGGTTGCACTGCATTAGCTTCTGTCTTTGTCCAGACTGAGAGAGTTACAATTTTTAAGGTTTTCTGTCTCCTTCGCCACTTTTTCCTCCTGTCCCTAAATACCATCCATCAAAGTCAACCTATGCACCTGAAAGATACAAGCACTAACACATACCAATACTCTACAGGTCAGATACAATACCAGAAGTAATTCCAGATTCCCAGTTTCTCTATTTCAACACAGTAGCTCATCCATTTGAGGCATTCTTTAAAGGTCTGTTTCCTACTACAATCTTTCATTCACTGAAGTCTATGCACACTTTGCAAAAATCTCTTGGTATGCTGTTTTTGCATGTTGCCTGTTGAAAACTCTTTTTCAACTTGAGTATTGTTTGATTATGTAACGGAAAAGAGAGCTTGGAGAACCGTAACACCCAGTTGCAGATGGGTGGTATATTTCCAAGTACTGCAAAAAGAAATTCCCACATAGATTTTAGTATGAGCTTGATGATAAAGAAATATAATATCTTTAAACATGTTCTAAATTACTGTCTTCATATTAATACATATATGTAATTGAATATAAGCAGTTCACCTTCATTTAAATGCTAATATCCATAAGTTAGTTCTGACTTTCTGCATCAAACAGATAAAAGACTTAAGGGCAGGAAATGCTAACCACTTTTATGCTGCCACATTTAATAATTCTGTTAAAATGAAAATGACATTAAAAGTTGCCTTTTCCCCCTCAAGCCTCAAATACATTGTCACAACACCAGCAAACAGTTGTTTACCTTCATTTCCTTCTTTCAGATCATATTTCTTATTACTGTGCAGTTCTTTCCCACAAATAGAAGATCCATCTGTATTCACATAACATGCTGGAAAATGTATGATCTGCAGTGTCCCAGTTTAAATGAGACAAAGGTCTTTTGCTGAGGATGGATTAGGAGAAAAAGACCCAAACTTCCTTTTCTAGCAATTATAGATCCGAAATTAAGAGGCTCCGATTGAAGGAAAACAAATTATGGAAAAGGGAAAAATAACAGCCCTTTATTAAAAGGTATGTGTGTATTAACAGGAACACGAAAAAAACCAAGTAAAACAACCAAGCAATACTCCTATACCCACCAATAATCCCCTTCAAGAACAAAACCAATAAAACCGGCAAAAGGAAAATAGTTCAATTTTTAGCACCCTTTGGTGCAGTTCCAGCCACAGTCAGCAGGGGGAGCCGTCGGGTCACTGGAGATGCAAAACTTGTAATGTCTTATACCGTTCACCAGGTGGCGCTGTTGAGTTATAAAAAAAAAAAAGTACAGCGCTTGTAATGTTCTATAGTAGTCACCAGGTGGCACTGTTGGATCACTGGGGGAGTAGAACTTGTAATGTCCAGTGCCCGTCACCAGGCAGCGCTGTGAGATCCTTGGTTGCCGCCAGGTGGTGGGGGAGGAGGGGGGAAGGGGGAGGGAAACAGAAAGTTCTCCCAATGGAAGAAAACTCACGATTTTCAGTTGGTGAGGATTTCGCAGTGGGCCAGGCCTGCAACTAGCAAACAGCTTCGCAAAGAACAGCAGCAAAACTCTCCTCCGACAGGAAAAGACAAAGAAGAAACCAGGCAGTCTCTCCTCTCTGCTGCCGCCTCCCCTCCAGCTCCAGAGCTGAGCTCCAACCCCACAGAGCTGAGCTCCAATCCCCCAAACCCCACCTCCTTCCACCCACACAACCTACTCTTCCTCAATTCCTCCCCCTTCGTTGCTAGGAGATTATTGTCTCGGTCATTTAGGACTCAGGCCAACTCCTTTGTTTATCTGATGGCTCATTAACAGCACACACGAGGGGGGGGGGAGGGGAAAGGAAAGACAAAATTCCTTGCTAAAATCAGAACTATGACATGCATTCCTGGAGATGGGAAGCAAGAAAATGTGAGTGATTGGAGCACATCACAGAGTAGCTACTACAAGGCAAATATGCTCTCCCATAAATGGAAAAAAGACACACTGAAAACAATGTAAACCAGGAAGTCAATGTTCTTGGTTTTGGCACCCTTCCACTTACTAAAGCAAGTGGGAGATATCAAATTAAACAAAACCTAGTGAACTGAACAAAAAGAGAAACAAACTAGATATGTCTGAGGAAGAAAACTAGAAAGCAGAGTTAAAGATGTCTCTTCACCACTTATTTTCCTATTTATAATCTTCACTATTTTTGCTACAGGACTGACATATTCAAAAATTTCCATTCTTCTTAAGCACACTTCCAAAATACTAGTACAGAAAATTGTAATTCACACATGGAATAAAAAGAAATCCCTCTACCTTGATGAAATCTGATAAATTTCATGTATTTACTAGAAAAATATCCATACTTCTGTTGCAATTCTATTTTAATGCTATCAATTAAATCTATTTTTATTTTAGATCAGCATTGTTTCTGACATAAGGGTGATTCTAGGTCTAAACAAAGGCTAGTGAATCATCAAGCTTCCTAACTTGTCTCCAAAAGAGCACCCAGAGTAAAAAGGGAACAGTATGACACATAGTGGGACTTCTCTTAGATGATCAAAGCTCCCAAAATTTGTATCATGTAGAATTCCTCAATCAGAGATAATGTCTTTATATTCAATAGGTATTGTTGGATGTTCCTTCCATTAAATTATCTACTCTTTTGAAGGCATGTAAACTCTGCAGATCAAATCTGTAGAGCTTCTTGCAAAAGATATTACAGATGCTAAAACAAGATGAATAACCAAGTATTCTTGCTTCCTTTGAATGAAGTTTCTGTTAGCATCACCTGATGTTCTCCATCTTTTTTACTGGAAGTGAGACGAAAGAAGAAATTCCTAATGCACTACCTTCATTCCAGTTGGGGTTTTTTAGCCCTCTTTAACATTTCCATAGAACAGTCTTTCCTCTAGGGTAAAGAACTCCGGTTTATCTAATTATTCTTCCCGTTGTAACTACATCATACTTCAGATCATCCTTTTTACCTTTCTTTGATTTTTTTTCCAATTCAACTATAGCATTTTTAAGAGGAAGAGGTAATCGTTAGGCACCAAATTCATGTTTTTATAAAATCTGTTGTAAACCAGACCTCATTCCTGAGCAAGGTTGGGCAGCTCAAAATTCACCATATTATGTTGAGTAGTCACGGATGTTTTTATCATTACAATACATTGTAGATAACATTGTATTTAGCTACATTTGCCATCTCAATCTTCAATCACTGTCTCAAAGTCTTCTTGTAAAGATAATCAGAGACGGTCTTTGAGTGCTAGGCAGTGTTTATTTTACCCTGCATTGCTAGTCTCCTTGAAATAAGAACACTTTGCAACTTATGAATTCCAAAAGTTAGTAACTATAGGGCAGTTATTCTTGGGGATTTCCAGAACAGTAGTCTCCAACTTTGCTGATTAATCAATTCATTCTAAAGTAGTTCCATACATACTTACATTTCACCGTCACTAGTTCTGCTTGGCTTCACTCCAATGTCAAAGCTTTTGACATTCTGCCTAAAATGCTGTCACTTATCTACACACACATGCCTTCATATTCTTTTCTCTCTTTCTTCTTTCATTTAAGACTGCAAAAATTTCCATAAGCACTTTTATTTCCTTAATTTCAGTTCACGTTCAAGAATTTCATTTTGTCTATATAATTTCTTTCATATACACTTTGTCTTCCCATCCTCTTTCATAATACTGTCTTCCATTAATGTCTCATTTGTCTGTTTACTTATTTGCATTTTAAATACTTCAAAAACTTTTATTTAACTACAACTATGTTTTGCTTTTTACATCTGTTGTACAAATGTTAAAGAGTAAGACATGTAAGCCTTTAGCAAGAACTCCTCCCTTACATTGCTTTTGCTATGTTGTTATTATGTTAACACAGTGCTCTGGAATGGATCAGACCCTACCAGATTTGTCTCTCACCTGATGTAGGTGGGAGTTGTGTCCCCTTACTCCAAAAATGGATTAGAATTACTCATATCAACATTCAAGGCAGGCTTCCAGAATTAGGGTGCTAATTGAAAAATTCCAGGGCTTAATAATCAAATTCTCCAAGAGTCTGTAGTTCTATTTGAAATGCAATTAAATTCAAAAGATAGCAATCATCTCAGCAAATGCAAATGTCTAAAATGTAGATATCTGAACTAGTTGTCTAGACTCTACAGTCACAACAGACAGATAAGCACTTTTTGTGGTATGATTCATCTGACCTTTTAGAAATGTATGAGATCAATTGAACCCTGCAGGCACTTGTTTTCATGCTAGGAGTATAAAAGACTAGAAGACTGTCCAGACGAGGCTACCTCTGATGTCCGTTAAGCAACTATAAGGGGAATCCAAAATGAATAGCCCAGAAGATGTCTGCAATAAAAAGGCCTTAAGTTAGCAGCATGAATACCACACAAAACATTTCAGCCTGAATGTCACACACATACACAGACAGGCAGCTTTTCTGAACACTTCTTCAGAAGACCGAAGTTTTTATTACAATCTAAATTGGAGGTGCTAATCCTTCAAAGAATATGAATCTTTCTTTATTAGTAGAGAGAAGTTTTTTGTTAATTAGGTTCCAGAAAATTTGAAAAAAAAATTGTCATAGTATATAGAATTTTGCATTTTAAAATTAATGTCAACAGTACTCTCTAAAACTCAAAGGGTACCTTTTGTGCATACTCTTACATCATCCAGACCATGTAATTAAATTATTTTCTTCCTTTTAGTTAAAGGCATTGCATCAGTATTTGTCAACATTAATATAATATGATATAAATACAATAACAACACAAATTTCAGAAACACTTCATCTGCTTTTTTTTTTTTTTTAAGAAAGGGGTAGAAAGCCAGAATATTGCTACCGTCTGTGATTCTAGAAGTCATCAAGAACATATAACAATACTGAGTCTTATCCTGTAACTGTCAAAAACTTTCCACTAAGCCCCAAATTCTAGAAAATTCTACAGCTCTAAAAGTTATCAAAAACAGTCATATTCTAGGTTGTGATCCAAAGGAGAGGGACCAAACCAAAGGCACTAAAGTGACCTTTGGCACTTATCCTAGTGAGCACAGTGGGACAATTGATGGTGGCTTTTAGATAACTTAGTATTTCCATACAACCTAAGCAGTGCAACCCCACGCTCCTCCCTCATGCATCTTTCTTATACAAAGATTCCTGGGACACATCTAGAGAACTGTCCTACGAATGTTGTGCTGAATGTCACAACACCTCTTGTGGAACATCCCAAGATGACTGGATACTTTTCAGTGCTCGTTAAAAGAAAGAAACTTATTTTAAACTTGAATATAGGAGCCGGAAAGTCAGGAGGAAAAACAGTGGACAGGATATGAACACATTCAACACCTCAAGCTGATTTTTCTGTTCTGTACTGACTGAATTCTGTAGAATGTTGCATATTATAAGTGTTTGTGTCTTTAAATCCAGATCACAAGCAGAGCAGAAGGATGTGTTGCCACCTGGTGTGGAGGTGATGTAAAAATCTTTGCTGACTTCTGTGTGAGCAAAGGCGGCGTCACCGCAGAGGAAGATCTCCGCTTGGCACATCCCGGCAATATCATCAGCTACCTTGCTTGCTGACTCACGTCTCGGGAAGAAATCAGCTCAGAGGAAAGTGTCCTTCAGCTGCAATGATGTGGAGCAGGCAAACGCAGGGACTGCAGGACTTGCCGGAGAATGGGGAGAGAGAAAGAGATGGCTAGAGGCAAAGGAGCTGAAAGCATTCAAAATTAAATGCAAATATATATGTTTACAGCTGCCAACGGCCAACCTGTAGATCCCGCCATAAGATGCTGAAGAGAATCGAAAACATTAGGACTGTTACACAATCCCTCACATAGATGGGCTGCTCTTAGACGAACAATGAACGATAAACATCTGCTTCACATTAACCATTTCAGAGTTTTCCTGCACTTCATTTGCCAAACAGATCTGTGCTTTACAATGGAAACCGCATCCAAATAACCTGCCTAGTATTCTGTTGGGGAAAGAACCTCTTAAAAGTGGTAAAAGCAAGTTTAGTGAGCAGATTTTTTAAAGATAGCAATAAATATCACAATTGTTATTTATAAAGATTTTTTTTCTTCATGAACAGATCGTTAATACACTTAAGCTTGGAAAACCTTTTGCCTATTTTCAACAAGAACAGCCTAATTGCTGCCAACTGTTCTCTATGGATTCCCATATGAAACACAGTTTTACCTTGTATGCTGCTCCAAGGAGTAATTACAAACCCCAAATCATCATTCATTCTTCAGAAATGATTTTCAATAGCAGATTTGTGGGCAGCCCTAATGCTAGTCTTGAAAGAAGCTGATGCTGTGCATTTTACAGTAATTCAATACTTTAGAGCACAGTGGTGTTCTATTGCCCCTGCAGCTGAATATGTCATCATAAATACGTTGTACATGTGCACTCTGCCACTGAAAGACCTCTAGGGACATTGATCTCTTGGTATCTTACGAGAAGAGGTTTTACCTGTTCTCTACAGTTTAACAGGGGAAAAGAAGCATTTCCACAGAAATATTCCTAGTGCTTTTTGGCAAAATTGCTGACAAATCCATTTTGGTATCCCACTGGAAAACAGATAGAAACTTTAAAAATGAGTGAATGTATAGTTACCTGTAAGAGAAGCATTTCTTCCCATGTAGCTGAAAATCTTTATCTAACATGTCAATAAGTCATTTTGGCAGAAAAACCATCCTAGCAATTCATGAAAAATCTTTCCATAACTTTTGCCACAAGAGGCTGTTAATAATGTGGAAAAGATTGACAGATTGACTGACTGATGCCAAAACACTTACTTGAGTGAAAAAAATTCCAGTGCCACAAGAGAAAGTTTTAAGTATATATGAACACATTCACTATGGCATTTATAGGCTCATCAACACTGTCTTGTGTCTGTCAAGCTACATGCACTTCCATCAGCGCTGCCTTCATACAATCCTAAACATCCACTAGACAGATTATGTGACCAGCACGTCTGTCCTTGAACAGGCAGCAGCCACGAGCATTGAGGCCATGCTGCTGAGAACACAGCTGTGCTGGGCAGGGCACATCTCCAGGATGCAGGACTGCCGCCTCCCTAAGATCGTGCTTTATGGGGAACTTGCCACTGGCTGCCGCAAGAGAGGAGCCCCAAAGAGGAGATACAAGGATTGCCTGAAACAATCCCTCAGCCTTGGCCATATTGATCACCACCATTGGTCTACCCTGGCCTCCAATCGGGAGGTCTGGAGACACACCATCTATAATGCCGCTGCTGCTTTTGAGAACACACGCAGGATCACTCTCGAGGAGAAAAGACAACACAGAAAGAATCACGTCTCGTCGATATCACCTGGGGAGTCTTTCTGCTGTACCTTCTGCAACCGAACTTGTCTATCTCGCATTGGCCTTTTTAGCCATCAGCGCGCTTGTATCAAGCGTGGGTGGAGCCCCTCTCAGATCTTCGTTCGCGAAGCCTAGCCATGAACATTGTCTTGTGTCTGTCAAGCTATAAGCTAATATATTTGTGGGAAAAAAAATAAAAAAGGAAAATATATTTTCAGACATGGCAAATACTAGATTCCAGACTATTTTCAACCTCTCAATACTAATTCCAATTTACATGTTTGGGTTTTTTTCTGAAAAAGGATATATACTTGATATATGCCCTATCCGTAATATAACACTCAACATAGTAAGAGGACCTTTTTTCAAGGGAAGAGTGGGATTTTAGGTAGAAGATATAGCCCTTTAACACTGAGATATTCAATATTCACAGGATAAGTTTGTTTCTACTATCAGCATTATCACAAGAAAAGAATGCCAGTAATTTCCAATATATGTGGAACTGCACTGTCACATTGCCCTTATGCACTGTCTTTAGCCATTATTTTTGGCCTAAAATAAGGATTTCATTTGTGTATGAGGTAGTGGTATTCTGAAAAACAATTCTTAATGCAGATGGAACAAAAAATTCAATGTGAGACTTGAAATGGGTGGCCTGACAATCAGCCATATGTACTGCATCAGTTCACACGATGGGAAAGAAATGGCCCTGGACCACACAATTACAACAGCCCCACTGCACAAGTCAGTAGCCATAATATGACAGTCCCTTGAATGCAGAGCCCCAAAAGGTGCAGCTTAGTGCCTTCTCCCTGGCTCTTTACCTCCAGATATTCAACAGTTCTCTTTGAGACATGTGGAGCCATGGAGCAGAAAAGAGACCATGAGACCACAATGTACTAGGCCCAGATCTACCTCAAGGCCAGAGCAGCATCTAGCACTACACATGAGAGGAGACAGATCTTGTCTTCACACAGCAAAGAGTCCAATAGTTCATATGGTAGAGTTAAACAGTAATCACTCCAGTACACAAACTTAAATTATTACAAAGCATTTGGATTTCCATCATGTAATGATGATAGATACAGAGGGGAAACAGAAAACTTTAAAAAGGTGTTTCAGTAACCTGTAGAATTACAGAAAACACTAGAAATTCATTATTGTTTCATATAAACTAGATGGTATTTACTTTGAACTTTGAATTCCTCAAAAACTCTTTCAAAGAAAAAAGAGATTACCTTTTGTCATTAGATGTGTTAATGCCCTTAAATAAGTTCAACCTCCTGCCTCCTTCAAAAAAGCACAGGACAATAACAGTTTCAAAACTAATTCTCAGTCTGCACAGATAACCATACTTTTCCTGGCTTTAATCACTGCTGTGGCATTTGCTTGGCTAGAGCAGCAGAGGAACATATGTGGTCATAAAGGCATAGAAAAATCTCCTTCCCTCTGTGAAAATAATTGTACATTCTATCGTACAATAGAATCCAACATGAAAGATGGATGGTATTTCTTAAATACAATTCAAAATCAGGAAGTTTCAATGGAAGGTTTTATCAGACATTCCATAAAATCCCCAGTGTGGGAACAGGGTAATTATTGTAATTTCATTGCTCTCTATCTACAATTATCTTTTTATACTAGGAATCAGCTTGGTACCATTTGATCTCCTTTGCTTTTTATCCATCTAATTACAAAGTAGCAGTGGATGTTTGCATCACAAAGACTGGTTTGAGTACCCATGGCAGACTCCTTCAATTTTCAAATGTCTGCATTTTCCCAAAGATGTAAGACTGAAAGCTAAACACATATTTAAAGGCTATGTTTTATGCAGCAATGGTGGTCATGTACTTAAAAACCAATTTTATGCAGAAAGATTCATGACATTTTTCACCAGCAGTGTGCAATACAAATTAATATGAACAGAATGATAGAATCATATATCATCCCTCTATTTTGATTAACAAATTATTGGGTCTAGAGAAGAAACTTGTGCTCTTTTTCTAACGTGCACCAGAGAAATATAAAACTTTTCAACAAAGCCTTTTTGAAAAGTTAGATGTTGACAAGCATTTCAAAAGCATTTCAGAACAGTAGTTCTACTTTCTTACCCTATTTCAATTACCAAAAAAAAAAAAAAAAAAAAAAAGTAAATTTGGAGAACTGGTTTTTAGTAGTTAGAAGGGTTGGTAGAGCTCATTTGGATTTGGTGATCTAAAGCTGGTCTTTGGAGGAGTTCTCCCCTCACTCTTAGCTATACAGCCTCTTAAAACACCAGATGTGTGTAGAGGAAGTCCTGTGATCACACATCTTGCCATACTTCATGACTACAAATGCTACAAATGCTACTCTGCCTCCTGTACAGGAAAAACTCTACTCCCCTTTGTCCAGGAATACTTTGTTTTATTACAAAATCCTCCCTCAGCTATGACCTTGAAGAAAAGCTGGCTGTGGCAAGGGAAAATAAACTATGCCTTGCTTTGGTTATAGCCATTAGTCACCAAAATGTGATTGCAGCTGGATAGCAGGTTCAGTTTAGCACTCAAAAAAAGGAACAGTGTGGGGACATGCTCTGAGGCCAGTGTCCTTGTAGACCTTACAAAATGCAGTTCCTTTTTACCCCAAGTTTAACCCTAATTGCGACCGAAGACCTCATCACTGATAGATGAAACCAAAACATTAAGAAAATATGTATCTCTGAAACGACACACTTCTTCTTGCTTACTAAAATCCATCAGCAAATGCAACCCTTCCATTATGCTTTTCTGGAAACTAACCTCAACCAATCTCATAATGAAATTTATTTTTAGGTCTTAATGAAACACAATGACTGCATAAAAAGTGATTCCTCAGGCTGGAGTTTTTGCTCACTAAATCATGCAGATTTTACTGGATGCTACAGGGAAAAACAGCCCTCCCTTGCCACATTCTCTAAGTTCCAACTTCAACAAATGTTGAAATAGGCTTTTACTATGGAAAAAGGCTTACTTGAGGAGAATATAAATGCCTCTAAGAGAGGTGAAATTTTGTGATATTTTCCTTACTTGCTTAACTATGTTTCACAGAGGCAAAAGATTTTAGCACAAGATGCGTATATTGCTGTAAACATGTATAAAGGTCAAATTATAAGTTACAGTTTTGTACATGACTGGATATTTTATGCCTAGGCTGTCTTTCTCATGTTATCAGGCAAAATGTTGGTGCAGTATAAGGTACAATCACATATTATGGAACTTGACCAGGACTAGCATACCCGATGGTATGCTGTAGCCAGAGTTCAGTAAACTATTTTGAAATAATATTGCACCATTTTCTATGTCACAGCTTGCATTACAGAAAGATCGATTAGGATGGTATCAGGATAAAAGAAAGTTGGCAGACGGAAAGACTCTCCACTCCTTGATGCCTGATAGCAAAATCTTTGTAACCTGGTGTTGGATTTCAGGCTATTCCATCCCTGAGACGCCAGCCAGGAGAACATCCTCACTGTGACCGCGCCAGCAGCTTTGCCCCGGGGGGCGTGTGCGTCACAGGGCTGACGAATACTTAACTCCCGAATACATGCCGCTCTTCTGCCTGTGCAAGGTTTTGTGGAAAGCTTGCAGTGGAGAGAAATGCTGGAAACCACGAGTGCAGAGCTCCCTTTGCGACATTATCGCACGAATTACTTAAAACTGCTCCTCGGGGAGGTTTTCTAGCTTCACTATTAGCACAGGTGGACGTGTTGAGGACGAAGGAGTTCCACTAAGGAATTATTCTTTTAATTTTTTTTTTTTTTTTTAATCTTCATTCTGCACAGGAACGCCCGCCAGCAGCTGCTCTCCGACACGGAGAGCCTCAGGCTTCCCTACCTTAAACAAGCCAAAGGTTTTAAGCTGGCACGGTCCCCTTCCCGGCACCCCCACGGCCATCACGCGGGGCGGGCCGGGGCGCGCAGGGAGCGTGAGGACCGAAGGACCCGGACCCAAGACCCGCCAGGATCCGAGCCCGGCGCCACCCGCTCGGCGCCCGCCGGCACCGCCCCCCGGGGGCCGCCCCGCGCGCCCCCACCAGCGCCGCCGCCAATCAGCGAGCGGCACGAGCCGCCCTCGGACGGACAGCCGAGGAGGGGCCGGCAACGCCCCGCGCCCGGGCGGACGGTCCGATTGGCCGGTTCGCCGCCTGAACCGGCCAATAGGGGGATGCGATGCCGGGGCCCGCCTAGCCCGTGGGTGCGGTGGTTCCTGTTCCGCTCGGGCGGTTTGAACGGCCGTGAGGGCGGCAACGCGACCGCAGGTGAGCGGGGAGGGGGGCCGGGCCGGGGTCGCCCTGCCTTCTGCACGGCACCCACGTCCCTGCACAGGGGGACCGGTGCCGGTACTGCCGCCGCGCTTTCCTGCTCCGAGGCACCCGCGTTCGTGCCCGGCGGGGCCGGGGGCGGCACTGCCACCGCGCCTTCCTGCTCCACCGCACTGGTATTGCTGCCCGGCGGCTTTACCCACCGCCCGCGCCCCGGCCCGAGCTTCCCTAGGGGGCCGACAGGTCCCCCCTGCTCCCGGGTGGTTGGGCCGGTGGCCTTAGAGGCCCTGTAAAAGCAAAGCAAAGAGAGGGAACATTTCATGCTCGCAGTCCGATCGTGCTCCCCGCTGCCAGAGCGCCGTGTCCCTGTTGTTCCGGCTGCCATGGCAGCGGCGGTCGCGGGACTGCAGGCGGCTGCAGAGGGGCTCCGGGGAGAAGTTAAAAGCGTGAGCAGCGCTGCTTTGGAGGGGGGTGCAGCTAAGGGGAAAGGGTATATCCTGCCTCTACCAGCAGGTGGTATAGTTCTGTCCCTAGTGGTGTCCCCAAGGTTCAATATTGGACCCAGGGTTGTTCAACTTATTCACCCATGACTTCGATGAAGGGGCAGATGCCTCCTCAGCAAGTTCACTGATGACACAAAGCTGGGAGTGGCCAATACCCCAGAGGGCTGTGCAGCCCTTCAGAAGGACCTCGACAGGTTGGAGAGATGGGCAGAAAAGAACTATCTGAAATTCAACAAGGATAAGGGCAGGTCCTGCACCTGGGAAGGAATAATCCCCTGCACCAGCACAGGATAGGGGCCAACCTGCTGGAAAGCAGCTCTGTGGAGAAGAATGTGGGGGTCCTGGTGGACAGCAAGCTGTCCATGAGCCAACAGTGAGGCCTTATGACCAGGAAGGCCAGTGGTATCCTGGGGTGCATTAGGAAGAGCAGTGTCAGCAAGTCGAGGGAGCTGATTCTACCCCTCTATTCAGCCCTGGTAAGGCCTCACCTGGAGTGCAGTGTCCAGTTCTGGGCTCCTCAGGACCTAAGAGACATAGAATTCCTGGAGTAGGTCCAGCAGAGGGCTACAAAGATGATGAGAGGAACTGAAGCATTTCTCTTGCGAGGAAGGGCTGAGGGAACTGGGCCTATTGAGCCTGGAGAAGAGATGACTGAGAGACCTCATCAATGTCTATAAGCATCTGAAGGGAAGGTGCCAAGAGAATGGATCCAGGCTCTTCTTGATGGTGCTGAGCAATAGGACAAGAAGCAATGGGGAGAAACTGATGCACAAGAAGTTTTACCTGAATATGAGGAAGAACTTTTTTACTGTGCAGGTGACCACATGCTGGAACAGATGCCCAGAGTGGCTTTGGAGTTCCCCTCACTGGGGATATTCCAGAACCATCTGGATGCAATTCTCTGCCATGTTCTCTAGGATGATCCTGCTTGAGCAGGAAGGTTGGACCAGGTGCCCTACTGTGGTCCCTTCCAACCTTATGCATCCTGTGATTCTCTTTCCTAGGTGTTGAGTCCTCTGATCTGCATGAAACATTAAATTATTTGGAAGCATCACCTTTAGTTAAAAACAAAGCCAGAATTGCAGAAACCTGAGCACAGCTTAATTAGTTCAAAATTGAGAAGGAGAGCAACCATGGTGAGTCAGACCAAAATCTTTATAGTTGCATCTAGTTTCTTAAAAGTGGCAATCTTAGCATTGGAGTTGTATGCATATGGAAGGAGCTACTGCTGTTAGCAGGAATCTTTCTTTAATGAAGTCGGAAGTATATTTTGACAGATGCTTGGGTAAGATTAGAAGAACATGGTAAGTGTGAGGATGTTCCTCTTACTTGTGTCTCACAGTATAATATTTGCAGCTTAGCAAATCAGCCTTTTGACCCAGAGATGGTGTCTTAGTATCCCTTGATTTCTCTTCTAGAAACTTGTCTGGTATTTTGAAGGGTTTAGTGCTTATTCACTGAGATTAAAGCAGACAACTTATTCTTAGGCCAGCTTGCTGAGCAGGGATCTTCTTCTGGAGCTGTGGAAAAAAAAGAAAGTGAAAGCAAAGTCAGGTGATGTGAGAGAAATACAGAGATGCAGCTCTCCACTGTACAGAGAGAATTCATATGGCCAGAGCTCAATTAGAGGTAAAGCTTGCCTGTACTCTGGGGGACAAAAAAACCCAGTTTTTTAAAAGGCATCAGTAGTAAAAAGCAGTCCAGAAATAACGTGAGCCTATTACAGGATGAAGATTGTCACCTCACAAACAAGGCTATAGACAAGGAAGAGATGTTTAATGATTTCTTTGCTTCATTGTTCAACACTGATGCAGTCATTAGTCACAGCCAGCATGAGAAGAAGGTCCTGCTAGGCAAACATAATTTCCTTTTATGATAAGGTAACCCACCTGTTTGATCAAGGGAAGCCAGCTGATGTAGTCTTTTTTTGATTTCAGTAAAGCTTTTGATACTGCCTCTCACAGTATCCTTCGGGACAAAATGTCAAGGACACAGGTGGATAAACATGTTGTGTGATGGGTCAGCAACTGATGACCTGGCACTGGTGGAGTTCCACAGGCTCCATTTTAGGCCCTGTGCTCTTCAACATCTTCATAAATGACTTGGAGACAGCACTGGAAGGGATGCTAAGCAAGTGTATTGAAAATACCAAATTGGGTGGAGCTGTTGATTTTTTTCAAAGACAGAGAGGCCAGCTGGGACAGGGCAACCCTGGATGTACAGACAGATGTGGAAATAAGAGGCTGGAGAGCAACCCCACGGAAAGGGACCTGGGGGTCCTGGTTGATGGCAAGTTGAATCTGAGTCAGCAGTGCCCTGGCAGCAGGAGGGTCAACTGTGTCCTGGGGGGCATCAGGCAAAGCAACACCAGCCGGTTGAGGGAGGGGATTGTCCTGCTTTGCTCTGCACTGGGGTGGCCTCGCCTTGAATATTGTGGGCAGTTTTGGGCACTGCAACATAAGAAAGATATTGAGCTATTATGGAGCATCCAAAGAAGGGCAACAAAGATGGGAAGGCATATGAAGAGTGGCTGAGGTCACTTGGGGTATTCAGCCTGGAGAAGAGGAGACTGAAGGGAGACCTCATTGCAGTCTACACTTTCCTCATGAGGGCAAGAAGAGGGGCAGGCAGTGATCTCTCTGATCAGTAACAGGAACCAAGGGAATGGCATGCATCTGTGTCAAGGGAGGTTCAGGTTGGATATCAAGGACAAGTTCATCTCCATAGGGTGGTTGGTCACTGGAACAGGCTCCCCAGGGAAGTGGTCACAGCACCACGCCTGACAGACTTCAAGAAGTGTTTCGACAATGTTCCAGGCACATGGTATGGTTATGGGTGCAGGGCCAGGATGTGGACTTGATCCCTGTGGGTCCTTTCCAGCTCAGGATATGCTATGATTGTAGCATGACGTAGCAATGATGTGTCTGTAAACACAGGGTTAAAATAATTGTATTTCTCTTAATTTATCCTAGTAATGCAACCTGTTGTTTTGTCTGGAATTTTAGGTGCACTAGGATTTTCACTGAAATGCTGCACTAATCAAAATGCAGACTCTAGGCTCAAACATTAACAGTAAACCAGGCAAAACATAGAAATGTGAGGAAAGCTCAAACTCTAAGCATTAAACTGTTAGTGGAATCTAAAGCTGCGTTCAAGTCAGCAAAGGCAGTCAGGTGGAGACCAGCTGGACAAACATAGTGGGGGGCTAGTTTGTGGTTATAAAGAAGAGAGATGGGGAAGAGGAGGCAAACATACTGAACTTGTGACAGCAAATGACTTTTTGTATAAGACAATGTCAAACAGGTAAGTTTCAGTTAACAGATTTGAGGGGAAGGGTGGTCTGGAGGGGAGAGGTAGCATTGCTTATGATGAAGGAAGGAACCTTTTGAGTTTTAGAAGATCATGGAGTAGTTTCAGTGATAGGTAGAGAACCAGATTCACTAGATTGTGTGTAAGGGACATGGTCTTAGAAAACTGAAAACAGAAATCAGGAGAATGTCTGATGTTGTTGAACAAAGTTTTCAGGAAAAAACTTTCTCTTCCACTTCTTTGGACTTGTCTTCACGTGGAACTCTTGTCTTCACGTGGAACTCTTGTCTTCACGTGGAACTCTTGTCTTCACGTGGAACTCTTGTCTTCACGTGGAACTCTTGTCTTCACGTGGAACTCTTGTCTTCACGTGGAACTCCGTTTGCCCTCCCGTGTCTCAGAAAAATCAACAGTTCAGTTCTTTTGAAGTGGACTGAGAAGGGAAGATATCAGTATTTATAATTTCTAACTGCAAATACACATCTAGTTCCTGTAAGTGCTAGATAGTTGGTCCTTTGTGATCCTCCCTAATGCATGCACACCCCTCCATAATTGGATGCATCTGTGGCTTTTAGAATAATTAGGATCCACAATTCGAGAAGCTGTCTATGTGGGAAAGGATGTGAAGTTGCAGCTGATTTTTTAAGATTACTGAGGAGGTATTTTTTGGTATTGAAAGAATTTAACAGCTAAAGAAGCTATTTTATTATGTAGAGAGGCCGAAACAAAGGTACAGATAAGGTAATTTGTGTGTGGGAGAGGAAAGAAGAAAATTATCGGAGCAGGAGGCAATGAAAACAGAAGAGGTGAGGAAGCTAGTATTTATTCTCATCTACACACCATTATACAGCAATAAAAAATATATAGTAAACCTTCACTAGACTTCCTATTTTGTACTTAAAATACATGGTTGATATTCTAGGGCTCAGCAGGAAGGGGGAGATTGTAATAATGTCTTCTGAACTTTGGGCAGTAGGAAACCAGCATTTGAAATTGTCTTTATATAATTTTTAAAATGTCTATCATCAGCACAGAAATAAGCTTGCCATTCTGAAAAGTGTAGATATCCGTGGCAGAGAGAGCTTTTGTGGTGCAGGAAGAATCAGTATCTAGAATAGTTCAAAGAGCAAAAAGGTAATTAATTGCCATCTGTATTCCTATAGACAGAGCTGTAATGTTAATGTGGGGGATTTGATATTTTGAGAAAAGATGATAATGTTGAAGTGAGATATTCCTGTCAATTTAATGACTGTGTAACTAGCAATTTAAAAATTATATTTCTGTCAGAAAACACATCTGTTTAAAAGACAACTAAGAATATTATAATTGACAGTGGTAAAGGTCTCTCTTAAAATAAATTTTCCTTCCAAGTTGTTTGCTACATTACATGAGCAGTCAGTTCTTGTGGTTATTTATAGTGGTGTCCTTACTCTCTTCTGACAACTCTGTGTTCAATGTGTCTTCCATGTGCATCAGGCAATTTGATCACTGTGCTATTTGTTCATTAGCAAATTCACCTTTCTTTATACTCCATTTGTACTCATTTTCTAATTTCTTTTATCTTCCTCCCCATGTACTTTACAGTCCTTTTCCCCCTTATTCTATTGAGTCTTATCACAAGAGCTTCAGTTCTTCACTCAAGGACCTCTTTGTGGCTGTAGTAGATGAAAAGATACATATATCTTTCACAAAGTCTTCAAGTTTTCTTATCAGTTCTACAACATTGCCTACTTCCCAAATGTTCAAAGAAAGCCTCAGTGTCCTGCTTAGAAATTGCTGGAATGATTACTTGAACCTAAGGCATTACTTGTCCTTCTGTATCTGTTCTTCCTGGGCCCATAAGGCAGAGGGATCAAAAAAGTGGCAGTAGGCTGATGTTGACCATTCAGCTTCAGTGTACTGAGCGGAGCATTTAGGGCATCGTCTGATCTTGGGCTGTGGTTGAGGTTGTTCACTGGATAGGAGAGTGTAGCTTAGGCATTCCTATGTTGTAGGAATTTTGTACTGGAAGAAGCTGATAAGTTTGAAAACAGTACAGTGTGAATTAGAATGAGGGATTGACACAGAAGTGTATCTGAAACTGTAACAACTGACATTGTTGCTTTGGGGTCTTTCCTTTTTTGTTTTGTTTATAAGTCAGTGGAAGTATTTCCATGATTTTGAGTATGGTCTGGATCAGGCAGTTTCCTACCTAGCATTGTGTAATGAGACTAGGCAATCAGTTTAGCCCACAGAGTGGGTATTGATGCAGTTTCTACAGAAGAATCTCCATTTCTGTGGAAAATGTTGGTGAATATATGTTTTTATACTGAAATTGAAAAATGAAGTTCAGCTTCTACTGTTTTATAGACTAACTTTATGCAGAATGTCATCAGATGAGGAGAAAAGCACAAGCCCAGTTTTACCAAAAGACTCTGTTCCGGACAGTTCTCTTTCTTCAGATCTTCAGGTAGGAAAGAGGCAATATTATTTGATTCACATTTTATTTGACAAAGGATAATTATGAGGAAATCTAACTAAACATGCATCTTTATGTTTTACCTATACAGGAAAATAATTAAAACATTAGGAAAAATAAACAAATTAGACCCCACAAAAATGTGATGCTAAAATATCTTCAGTTGGTTCCCCTTTTGTGCATTTCACAAGAAATTCATTTTATGTGGAAAATCTTATCTAAACTTGAGGTTGGTAGCTGCAAGTAAAACAGTACAGTTTTCTTACTTTTTTTTTTTTTTTCTGGTGTTATTTTGTATTTGTTCTTAAGTCTTTTGAAGAAACCGGAATCTGACACAGTAGGATAGAAAGCTGTTATTTTTGAGGGATGAAGCAAAAGTTTAATTTAGGTTTTTCTCGAGAGGATGCAAAGATACTGGATAAAGTCTTTGTTCTCTTCTTTTGAAAGCAGCAGATTTTCATCCTATAATAATTGGTTATTCCTGTGTAAGTTGTGGATGATGTTTTTTCAACCTTTGGTAGAATTCAATCCAAAACAGGATAGTTTTGACAAAAACAGGGTTTGTTATTTGCCCTGTAGAAGTGCATCTCTACATTTGTCACTTGGTGGAATGAGCATGTACAGCAAAAACACTGTTAAATTAAGCTGGTTTTTTTCTTTCTTTTTTTTTCCATATGGATTGACTTGTACTTTTTAAAATGCCTGTTCAGAGGCAATTCATTTCTGCAATTCTTATACTTCTCTATTTTTGGTCAAGTCTCATAGATAAGTTTTCTTAATCTTTGTTTAGCAATAGTAATACATCTGCATTTGCAATGCTTTTTGTGGTAAGAAAATAGGATAAAAGCATAGTGCTACAAATTTTAAAGAACCAGAATTTTCTGTTATGATCTGGTTGATCATCAAGGAGGTGCTAAGGCTACCTTGTAGAGAATGATAAACTAATATTAATGAATGACTGTTTTGCTAATGAGAACATGTCTAACACAGAATAGAATAGTTCCAGTTGGAAGTGACCTACAATGATCCTTAGCCCAACTGCCTAAGCATTTCGTGGCTGACCAAAAGTTAAACCATGTTACTAAGGGCATTGTCCAAATGCCCCTTAAACAGTGACAGGCTCAGAACATTGACCACCTCTCTAGGAAGCCTGTTCCAGTGTTTGACTACTTTTTCAGAGTAAAGAAATGCTTCCTAATGTCCAGTCTGATCATCCCCTATGCAACTTTGAGCCATTCCCACACATCCTATCACTGGATCCCAGGCAGAAGAGATGGGCACCTCCCTCCCCACTTGTCCTGCTCAGGAAGCTATAGAGAGCAATGAGGTTGCCCCTCAGCCTTCTTTTCTCCAGGTCCACAGTTCTTAGCTGCCTCTTGTAGGAGTTTATTACTGTTGAAAAACAACACTGGCATCACAGCTGATCAATAGGAATGGTGACAGGGAAGTATTCTACTCTCTTTAGATAACTCTGAAAGGTCTATTTTGTTTAGTTTGGTTTGAGTCTTTTTGGCAGTTTTGCTTTTAAATAGAGACAAGATTATTACCTTTTTGCTATAAGAAGAATCCACCGGTTTTCTAGAATTTCCATTTACTTATAATAGGGTTCCACCAACCTTCAGGCCCTAGAACTATGAACCTCTACTTTTACACAACAACAAATTTTTTTGGTAGTTGACAAAACAGCTTTAAAGTTTTGTTTAAAGGAGAACCAAGCTAGTAAGTAAAAAAAATATATATATTGTTAATTTTATTACAGTTCTATTGGAAATTAATTGGTCAATATTGCATTCCAGTTGCAGCATCCTTGTTATGGAGTATTTAAGATTGAGGTGATGCACTTAATCGCTCAATGTTTCCATACATATTCTTGCTGCAGTCTCCAGGATTATTTTTTTTATGTCTAAGTTTCTGGTTACAGTTGGGATACTTTGTTTTCTTTGATATTTGCCTTTTAACTTCATTTTAACAGTGTTGTAATACTGTAACTTATAAACATTTATTTCCAGAGTTGTTACTGGATAGTATCTATTGACACTTTCTGTTGGCATGTAAGGGCGTGTATTCCCAAGCGGTGGATTCTTTGAGTTTTAATAAGAGTGTTAGAACTTGAAAGAAAATTCCTGCCATAATTTGATATGTGTATTTTGAGTGCTAGGAATGCCTGTAGTAGGACAGATTATGTGCTAATGATTAAATTTGGTGAATCAAAATGAGCCAACAACTTGCACCTGACATTTTATCTACTGTGTCCCTTGAACTGGATAAGGTAATCATGGAAGCAGCAGGATCAGCTCTGACAAGTAACTTGTTTAGGGCAATTTGGTCACATGACCTCTTTGGAGAAGACAGAGGAGTGATCCAGTGTCTTCTGCACAATCATTTAATTCAGATTAGCTAAGGTAAAGATTTTTTTATTCTGCATAAATTTTGCTGCAGGGAGTTTTTTATAGATCCGTGTAGTTCCTGGTTGAACAACTAATCTGAAGTTGTCTGTTTTCTTCTTTTGACACCTGATAAAATCTAAACTGTATTCATTCAGAAATATATGGCTACAGAAAAATTGCAGCTGAGTATACCTTTTACATAGAATGTGACACTCTTGCTTATCAAAAAAAATACATTATGTATTTGTTTGTAATTATATAGCTTCATAGACGTTTATTTTGGCTTTAATTTTAACATCATAGTTTAGAAGATAGGAAATGGACATTTAGATCGAAACTAGAATTCAGCTGAAATGTACAAAACTGAGCTTCTTAAATTCTCTAATTAGTTAAAACCCACACAAATGTAAGGGTTACACATAGTTTTAAAGTATTATCCTTTCCAGTTATTAGATTCAAAAACATATTGCACGTAATTGTTACCTTTCATTGATTGTTTTCACTCTGACTTTCCCCAGCTTGAAGAAGAAATTAATTTTTCAATTCACACTTGATTTCTGAGGTTTGACCTCATGGGGATACTAATCAGAATTAGTATGATAGTACTAAGTAAAGAAAAAATAACTGATAATGGTCTGGTTTAGTATTTTCCAACTGGCATTGTTTTCCAAATCTTTAAGTAGCGGCTTTGATTGGTTTCAGCATGTAACTTCTACTGGAACTTTTTTAATGAAGTACTGGATTAAGATGTAATATAGTTTACAGTTTTACAATGAGCACTTAATACTTTTATTCTGAAAATCTGTTTAATTAGGAGATTTTAAAAAAATGTTAATTGGCTTACTTTGGTGCATAGTCTAATGCCACATACCAGTTATATTAGATTGTAACTTCTTAATAGGAGGGTTTCTGTAATAATTATATATGCACATTCCCTATACAATTTTAAAAATGCATAATACAAGGTGAGAATAATTATATCTACTCAGAGCAAAATAGTGGTTTATCAAATTTCTTTCAATGATTTGCTTTACAAGAAGTTGTAATGGTACAGAATGTAAAGTGTGATTGTGTTCAGTAACATCTTTGTCATGGTTATAAAAATACATGTTTTTCTTTGCAGCAGTAGGAGTGATTAGAAATAATATAGGGTGATTAATAGCTTACATGATTTGAAACTGGATTTTTTTTCTACTTCTTGTTTGTATTTAAAATTCCTGTTTAGTATCCAGTTCTGGCATCTGGCAAAGTCTTTCTGTGTAACTATTATGGTGCATCTAGTTGTAATCAGAATGGATGTGAATATGAAACAAGAAGAAGTTAAATTGTTACAATCATCGTAGGAAAGCAAAAGTTCACTTTTGCAACTTTAAGGGAGATCCTCTTAATTTTTTACCTCTCAAAAATTATAGAAAGTAATTTCCACTCCTTTCATATACCTCAGCTTTAGAAATGTAATTGTAGTTTTATAATTATTTGTCATCATGTTGCAACAGGACGAATATGAAGAGCCACTTCATTATACTGTAGTGACTCCAAAGTTTGCACAGGATTTATCAAAGTGGACAGAACCTGCCTCAGAACTGAGACCAGCTGACAGATCTGCAAGGGCAACAAATGATGCCAGTCACAGTAAGACTCCAGGTAGTATGCCCAAACCCCTATGTGTTCTCATAAGGAACAATGATACAACCTTTCTGACTTGGGTTTTTCAATAGCTTCAGTTTAAAAAATATATATAGCATATATATAGTACATTTGCACTTTTGCAAGTTTGCTTTTCTGCTTAGTTTTTCACGTTTGCAATTTTTTTTCCCCTTCTTCTGTGATGATATTGAGACCAACAGCGGTCTCTATTTCAGGAACCTTAGGTATACATGGTATACATGGTATCTTCCCTAAAAGCTTCCAGCCAAATAAGGAGAGTAATTGGAATAAACATGCTGTACTATGCAATTCAATGTCCAAATGCTTTTAAGCTTCAAAACATAAATCTTAATTTCCTGTTCTTGTTACCAGTTTAGTTGATTAAATTTGAAAATTACTAAGACTGGAGCAGCAAATTGTTTGTTGTAGAGATATGTAATGATGACTCATACTCGAACAGTGGAAAAATTCCTTCTATTTGGGCTTCCAGTCCGCAGTATGGATCCATTACGCTTCTGAGAACATTTTAGAAAATTGCTACTCTCAGTTTGGGCCACTAATAGCATGTTGTGTAAGAACATCTGTCAGAGCTTATTTACTTTATAAAAGCAGAACAGGTCAGATACTAGAGCAACACAGAAAAAAATCCAAAGGTAGTATTTGGATAACAGGCATCTGGATAAACAGGTAATTTCATTACCTCTACTGTAACAAGAATACAGTCTAGATATTTGTTGGAGTAAATGCATGTGGAAATTATTTAATAAGGTAGATTTCTATACTTTTCATATCCAGATGATTCATTTCCTTGATACCTTAGCACACTGTAACATGCAATGCTGTGGAAGGAATAGTGGTGACAGAAGGAGTGCATTAGAAATAAGAAATAAATTTATATATGTACAACTAGAAAATTATGGCAATGCTGGAAAGCCAAGATAAGTTGCATCAAATGATAATATAAACATGTAACAGATGCGGTAAATGAGAAAAATGAAAGCTGAGTTAGGATAATCTGTACATAGGGAGGACTAAGAGGAGGGGAGTGATGGACTTGTAATATTATGATCTCAGACTATGACAATTGTCAGTCTATTTTACTATCCTGTTTTTATTGGTTACATTTTGTTCTGTTTTGTTTTGGTTTTGTTTGTTTGGAAGTATCTTGCAAACTGTGCTGTATAAGTTGGATATCTTTGCAATCTAACCAAATAGTAAAAGTTTAAAAATCAAAACAAACCTTCATGCACTTCACATCACAACTGAAGGAAAAACATAGTGACATGCAGGAATGGGAACAAGTGGTGAAGGACAGAACTTGGAATATTTAACAGTGGTAATGTCAGATAATTTATATTGTCAAATGCCAGCCAGATTTTCCATCATAGAAATTAGATGCATTTCTGACATGTCCCTCATTTTAGAGATTCTAACAAGCAATGAGTATTCAAATTCTGCCATTAACTAAGCAATAGTTCTCTCATTTATGTAAGAAAGAAGGACAAAAATCTGAAGCCCAATCTTAATATGCTGTGTGATGAGGAACAATCTGGTTTTGGTCATCTATTTATTGATATTGGGTAGGACATTTAGTCTGTATAAACAATGTGCTAGATGAGACTTCTTCAGCTCAAGCTGATTTTAATTTTATGATGTCTGGTTATGTATTAGCTTGACAGAAGCATCAAAAAACAGTTATAACTGCCTCTGCATCATGATTCTTCTTTATTTCCTGCTTGTTTTGGAGCGTGAGTGTAGTAGCTGTGTGGTGAGAAGTTATGAGCCAGACAGCTCTTCCGACTTTCTTTGCACAGGAGACCAGACAGCAACAGTAACTGCAAAAGAGTATCAACCATCAGGCTCTACCTTGAATAAATTAGAAACATACATTTCCAATGTCCACTGAAGATACTGCTTTTTGGCAAACAGATAAGCTTATCTCTTCAAGCTTGTACCAAAATATCGTATTCGTCCACTAAGAAACCAGTTGTACAGACATTTGTTTTCAGAAGTGAACACTAAAATGTTGGAGGTTTCCTTTCAGTTTATGAAGAAAAGGAGAGTATTCTTTTGAAGTTTATTAATGACAGGAAGCTGCTAATCCCTCTTGTTTCCAATTTTTTTTATTCAGTTGTCAACTCAAATAGCAAATTTTCTATCAGAAATAACTAGAGACAAAACAATACTTTATTTCTTCAGTTTACTTGAATATTAAGTTCTTTATTCTTAGCTCAAACACATGTCTATTAGCTTTTGGACATGGATTAACCTTTATTGCAGTGGTAGTTAGCCACAGCACCTGAAAGTGAAGGCTTATTGTTTAAGGCATTATGTAAATTCACAGTAGATATTTCTTTTCTCAAATAGTCTAAACTCTAGTTAGACAAACAAATTTAAGACTTTAGGGAAAATGGATGCAGGTAAATATCAACATGGAAATATAGCCACAGGCTGCTTTGTGAATGCTCCAAGTAACACCACCGAGTTCAGGAGTTTACAGTCTCATTAAGGAAAAAGGCAAAAGATTTTAGATTTTTGACCTGAGATGTTAATAGTCAAGAAGCCTTTACTTAGAGATGTTGGTTCTGGCAATAGTGTATTTTTAGTTCTTGCTGTGATCGTCCTTTTTAAAATTAAATGACATTAAGATACTGGTTTTTAGGGTAGCAGTACATTTTGCCTAATGTTGAAATAGAATTGTGGGTTTTTAAATATCCTTGTGTCTTAGAAATATGTATTTGAATTGGGCAGTGTCTCATGTGAGGGAAGGAGCTTTCTGATGCCATAAATATCTTTTTTCTTTGTTATCAATGCCTGACTTCTGACTTCCATCCAAAATGTGGGCCAGTTAGCCTTTCCAGAGTGTCATCCTTATTCTCTGTTTCATTTTTAGTCTTAACATCAGTGAGGCAGAGTTTTGAGGCCAATATGGAACAAGGTATTCTTTCAGAAGCGACTTCTTCACAAGGGTCCACACATGGTCCAAGAGAAGTCAGTGAAACCATAATGACTGAATTAACTTTACAAGATGAAAAGCTCAATCAAATAGAAAATATACTTGATCTCTGGACTGGCAGTCTTAAGGTATTTATTTTGTACGGAATTATAGATATCACAGATATAACTGTGTTGTAGAATAAGTGAGTGCCTAAAAAGTTGCAGTGTGATTGCACTGGCGAATGGTGTTTTTCTTTTTTGTTGATAGTGTATATTGCATATAAAGAGTAGAATATCTTATTTCAAAAACTTTGGAACACCTGTCTCTATTAGAGGTGTTCAGATATTATTCAGTAGTTCATTGTGTCTGGTAATATTTATAGCTATAAATATCCTGTGTAATGAAGGCGTCACTGTAAATGTTCATTTCTCCTAAATTGCTAAGTGTTTTAAGATTAAAATATTAGGAAGGAGGGAATAGTTTAACTGACTGCATTACTGTCATCTTTTTAACTTTTCAGACAAACATTCTGACAGAATTGAGAAATTGGAAACTTAGTTTGATTCAACATCACAAGCTTCAAATGAAACAAGAAAAAGAGAAATATGCTGCACATGTGAAACAACTGTGCAATGAGATGGAAAACCTGAAGGAGTTACTACATACTTATGAAATTTCTATTGCTAGGAAAGATGAGGTAGTAATTCAGTTTCACATTTTAACAGTTCCTCTCTGTTTAAAAATATCCACACTGAATTTTTTGGTACATCTGTTTGAACAAAATTTTTCTTGAGGCAGAACGTCATGTATTTAGACTGTATGGTAGAAAACCAATCATTGTTGCTAATAGGGTCATCCACACTAGCAATGAAAACTCAACACTTTGTGTGTACATACTTTGCATTGTTTACTTCTTAAATCTAGGGTCTACTCTTGTTCCTTCTTTATTTCATGAAGATCACACAGGCTTGGATGAGTCTATTAGCTCTTACACTTCAAAAGCCTCTAGTTTTTCAATTATTAGATTGGTTTTCTTGAATTTCAAATGCATAGCAGTCTCCGAAGTGTTAAAGGATCTCTGTTTTAGGATTCTTAGAAATTTGTACATATTCTTAAGATTGTACATTTGGGGTCTGTGATTTACACTTTCCTGCTGTCAACAATGTAAACAACTTCAATATTAACTAGTTTTGTGGAAATGAATATGAAATCTTGGCAGTCTTGCAATCACATAACATAATTAAATCCTCTTATTGCTACCATGAATTTCTAACCTTGTTCTTGGGAACACTTAATGAAGTTTGGGTTTTAATTCCTATTCACCTTTTTTTAAAAAAACATACATTGCAGGAATTAAAATATGGATGAAGATCATATTCTGTGTCCCTTTGGAAAACAGTCTAATCTTACAGACCAAACAAATATAAATGTTGTAACAATACAAGAACATTGTAATACAGTTTAACTAGTGCATCTGTGCATACTTATTTCAGCATATATCATTCAGACTTCTAATTCTGTTGGTTATCGTTGTATGTCACTCATATTTAATGTGACATAATTCCCAAGGATACTTTGAAAGCTGTATGTCTTTTCTGTTACCAAAGACATTTTTCTTTGGCCGTTTTTATAGTTCTGTTTCTAAAAAAATGGTATGAATAGAAAATTACTATTGCTACCACCTGAATAGAAGGTTGAAGTGCTTCCATGCTTCCATGTATCACACCATGACTATCAAAACTCCTGTATTAGGACATGGACTTAACCCAAAATCATAAGCCTCACAAATTAAGAGTACTGTAGATTCCTGTTTTCACATTGTAAATCTCACAAATGCTTTTATTGGCAAAAACGTACTGATTAATGAAAATGGATTTAGGCTAAGACTTCTAGTGTGTATCAGCATGCGTGCAGCATCGAAAGTTGATGTTTTATGTTAGTATATGACACTTTTTCAACAAAATTAATTAATTGCATAGATTCATTTAATTTGCTTTCTGTTTTCTCATTGATTTGTTGCCAATTTATGCAAGTGTACTTCTAATTTTAGATCATTTCATTGTTACTTAGGTAGCTGAGACTGTTCAGGCATTCTGAAACTGAGAAGTTAGCTTTATTTAAGCAGAGAAAAGTAGCTTATACAGGGTTAACATACAGTATGATAAAGATCTCATTCTTAAAATTTATCTTTAAATTATTTAAAATGTATCAAATTGACTTTTATTTGGTTTTATTTTGACATTTTGAACACCTTAAAGAAACTAAGTTTTTTCTTGGCAGTATTTCATGAAACATTCTGAAGATGGATTGAAACAGTTTGTATGAATTTCTATCCTGAAACAAAATAGTTCTTAGCAACTACTTAGCTAGTTTATTTTGGTCGTACAGTTGAATGAGCTTTCTGCAAATAAGTTGTTTCTTTACACTTCAGTTAAGTAATCACTGAAACGAACTTCTAATATAAATGTTTCTGATTTATCAAAATTGTCTTTGAAATAAAAAATGCTTCTGAAATTATGCTACAGTAATGTTTAATTATTAGAAAGTAGCTCAGAAACCTGCAGATGTAGGAGAAAATAACAATTCAATTGAACTTTTCCTAAAACTACACAGTGAAAGTGCTGCAGTCTGAGTGTTGAAGCCATTGGAATTTTACTACTGATTTCAGTTTCCTACTTCATTAGAGTAAGGGGAAGATTCAGTAGAAAGCATCTGTTACAAGCAAGTGCTTTAAGTGAAAAATAACTGAAGCATAAAGTGCATTCTATTTGAATAGATCATGGCTGTGTTGAAATAGTGTTAACAAATATTTTTTCAGGTAATTACTAACTTGACCCAAGCAATAGAAAAGGAAAAGGAGAGAGTAGAGTTGATGAGAAAGTTTACGCTGTGGCGGATTCAGCATGTTAAAGCAAGTCAAGAGGTATGTGCACAAAATAAAAATGCAACACAAAAGGGTCAGAGCTGCTGCAGTTCCTGTTACAGTTTGAAGAAATAATGGTGTTTCTATTGTGATGTGTTTAACAATGTCAAACAACAGTTTGAAAACACCAATTTTACAAAGAAACTGCTGTCAGAATGCTCTCTTGAATGGGAAAAAAACCAAGCCATTTTTTGATGACTACTTTGAAACAGAGTAGAATAATAGAATTGTTTTAAAGGAATTTTTAAACTATCCTGAAGTCTAAATTCATTTAAAAGATACGTGTTTCATGCTAGTCATCTGCGATCTTGGAGACTTTTTTGATTTTTATATGATTTCTGTAGTAAATCCAAATGTGCCACATACCCACTAAATAGCTTCACACATGCGTGTTTGTGCCATATATGTGAGGTTATTGCTTGAGTGTCATTAAACAAGTAAAACCAGTGTTTTGTGTAACTTAGGGGTTAACAAATACACATTATAGTGGGGACAGTAATGCTCCATGACATGTGCCGGAAGAATAACATGGAGCTTTGCTGATGCTGTTTGAATGCTGCTTTGCTGCAGGACCTTTTACTCAGCTGAGGTGTTCCTACTGTGGTCTATGTAAATAAATTAATAATAAATTGTAATAAATTATAAAACAATCATCCACACTTAAATTTTTAGCAAACCTCAACTTCCACACAATGTGGTTATGTTTGTTTCCTAAGGAATATGCAAATAGAATAGCAGACAAACAATTTCGGACAACTTTGATGAAGAAAGTGTGGGCAGCGTGGCGCTCTCTTAGTGAAGAAAAGTGGAAAGATAAAGTAGCAAGAGCTTGTCAGTTGAGGGCAGAAGATGTCTGTGTTCAACTCACCAATGATTATGAAGCCAAAATTGCAGAGGTGAATTCAAATTTTTTTTCATTCTTTTGCTCCTTTGCTCCCAATTCCCATCCCTCCAAAGTACCTCTTTCTCAGCAAACTTGACAAACGTAAGGATTTTCTAGCAGAACAGACCTCCCAGCTATACAAGAACATCTGAGTGGATATAAGATCTGTTATGTTTTTAGACGTGACTTTTTCCCTGCATCTGCTATAAAATGTTGCTGATCTGCATGCACAGATGAAATACATTGGATTTTCCTGAAATGAGATGAATCTGTTTGCCCACCAATAGGAATGCCATTTGTTTTCTAACAGCATCCTGGTAATATTGGCTATGCATTATGAGGTTTTAATGAAGAAGAGCATTATTATTCTGAATGACCTTGATGAGTACAGTATTTTTTCTATAATAGCTATTCTGCTAAAGGATGAAATTGACCTTCAATGTGCCAATTAACTTTGTTAAAGAATTTTCAGAGCTTAAGGTCAAGTTGTCAACCTGTGCATGGTAAGTAAACAGTTTTAAAATATAAGTTTTAAGAGCATTGTATTTCAACAAGAAATTAAACCTAGAACTTTAGAAACAGGCTTACCGAATGTGACTTACCAGCACAAAAGTAAGTAGTGAATTACAAAAGGAACTTGATTTGTTCTTTTCTCAGCATTTTTAGTTTTTTACAGTATCTAAAGAATGGTGATGACAGTTCACCCAATGCTTAAATAATTGTCTGAGAGCACTTACTCTTCTTTTGAGTGAACCCATGTTCCTGCAGAACTCTATGTTATGCCAGATGCCTAACTTGTAGAAGACGAAAGCTTGCAAGATACATTTCTGCTTAGTTGGTTAGGTAGGGTCTGACAGTCTTCTTGTCCTTGACATGCTCTAGCACTAATATTGTGCTGTAGTACAAAGAAATTGTACTACAATTGTACTACTAGCTGTTTATCTCTGGTGAACCAGAGATTGTGAACTTCAAGTACGTATCTTTGTAAATATAGTAAGTGACTTTTAAAGCAAATTGATTATTATGTTTGTAGTTTGCATTCAGAAGTCCAAGAGAAGTGTTTCCTTATTCTGTTTTGTAGCTAACTGCTAATTTGGAACGGACAAAAGCTGAGATTCTGCGACTGCACAGTGAAAGGGATCAGTATGAAGACACCATGAAGAAAGCCTTTATGCGTGGTGTATGTGCTTTGAATCTGGAAGCAATGACCATGTTTCAGGGCAAGGACAGTAGACCAGATCCTGGTTAGTATGAACAGCAGCTCTAATCTGGTAGTGCATGTGCATTTTCATTGGGTTTGTTTGGGATTTTTTGTTTGTTTTTACAGAGTTCCTTTTTGCTTTTTTGTTTTAATTTGGTAACTTGTAGCAACACAAAGTTTATTAAGTTTCTATTGCTTTAGAAAGTCCTGTTGAATATACTGAGAAATCCTGACACTGAACTTTGCACTGCTATAGCTGAAAGGAAGAATGTGTTCTCTTCATCACACGTTGCTGGGAGAGTGATAATCTGCAGCTGAAGGCAGAACAAGAAGCCAAGGGTGGGAAACTTCTTAAAATACCAGGTTACAGGGGATTGAAGGGGAAATCCTGAAAATACCTTTATGCTCTGGAATCTCAGTGTGCAAGGAATCAACTTTTCCAGGCAGCTCTCCCTTCTTTCTTAGTCTTGCTTTTGAATGTAAAAAGGGCAAGCAAATCTCTCAGGTTTTGGATTTAGTTGTAATTCTGTGCCAGAACAGGAAACACCAGTCTAATTATATCAGCAGCATACCTGTAAAACCCATGCAGCTACACAGGAAAGAGCTGTGCACACTTACTTATGTAATGAAATCACCCCCTCAGAGACAGTCTGTAGCAGTGGGAACATGATTGTGCTGGTGCAGCAATCTATGTTAAAGAGAAAATAGCTATGCCAGTGGGAGAGTCATAGCTGCATGTGTGGCTCAACAGCCACCTGTACTGACAGCAGTGGTTAATGTCCTTTGACAAGTAGCTTCAGCTGGTAAATTTAACAATCTTATACAGAAGTTTCTGAAATACATTAGAGAAATTCTTCACCAAAAAATGTAGATATGAAGAGAAAATTAAAACCTGAAGAAGGTATAGGAGGATACTTACCTGAGGGGCTATCTAAGCCTGTTAAACATAAGTGATATTTGTGCAACTGCTTAGAAATTCATATAACACTAGCTAATATAGTAGCTGTGTGCTATAAAAACATAGGATCAGTATTTGGAGAGGGTCAAGAACAAAGGATTTTTTGAATATACTGAGTCTGGGAGTAAAATTATAGGGCATTTCCTAGACACCTTATTATTCACTGTGTTATTAATTAAAAACTACTCTGTATTGAAGCTTTAGCTTTTATTTGTTTGTTTACTGTTTTCAAAAAACATGCAACAGACAACATCACTAGTAATGATGGGTGGTGTGAAACAAAAGCACTGTGTCTGTAGTCCTGTAAAGAAGAAGGTAAGTAGGAAAGAAATGAAGAAAAATGAGTTCTAGAGCAGCCATGATCAACTCCTGAGTTTCATGGACCAAAGATGTGCCTTGATTTTTACTATGAAGCTGGAACTGATACTCTGCACCAGCACAATATGTAGAGATTTTGCTGTGTTGGATGTTATGGTACCCGTAACTAATTTTTTGTGTGTCCAGCATTATGCTTTTTAATCAGACTTCGTAACATCTGCCAGACTGTTGTCCTTGGTCCCAAGCAGTCCACCACCTCTCATACCACCTTCTCCCCTGCCACAGGCACACTGTATCTTTCTTGCTACTGCCAGATGGTGATTTTAATGAAATTAGTTACATAATTATTTATAAAGTTGTACACCTGTTGATTTCCAGTCTTCATCAGTTATAACAGAACTGTAATCAGGATATCAGGGACTTCAAATGTCAGAGTAGATGATTATTGTGAATTGTTCTAGTCTTGTAATCTCTGGACATCAAAACTTCCATGTGTTACAATCAGTCATAAATTTATATGAACACTGCAGTGCCACCTACTCTCATTGGAAATAAAAACAAAATTTCATCCCTTTACAGATTTATGATTAGGTTAATATAATGTATGTTTAATATACATACAATATACAGATAACACACACATCCTGTACATTGTAACGTAGGTTATTAATAGTGTGCAAGTATTGCAACCTTAATGGGTCTATAACATTTAGTGTCAGTGTTGATGGTGTAAAAGTTATCTCACACATTTTCTGACCTTTTTTTGTTAGTAGTATTATATTAAGATTATTTTTAACTTCTTTATTTAAAGGAACATTGAAATAACAGGAACTCATGACTTTTTGCTTATAAAAACCGTAACACTTTTTTAAAATAACATAGATCAGATCTGATTGTTCTTTAACTGTGCATTGGTCCTGTCTATGCTTAAGCTTAATGTGTGTGTTCATACATAGATATGTCCAAAATGCATATTCTGACATTCTTTCACTCTTGAAATCTATCAACAGTGCACTGACTTGACGCACCTTCCTTTTATTTTTCCTGCTTACTTCAAAGAATAGTAGAAAACCAAACACCACTACTACCACATGGTGTCACTCTAGTCCCTGGAATGAGCAAAGTTCCACTGTCCTGGAACTCCTGCTAGCATCAGCTGCTTCAAAAATAGGAGAGTAAATAAGAACACCTCTCTCTCCTTTCTTTAAGAAAGTTTGTATTCTAAAAGGAAAAGGCTGAAAAGGCTTGGAAAAGGTACTGGGCTTATGTCTGCAGATCTGGCATCCCCAGGATGTCTGCATTACAAGACAAAAGAATCCTGGATGGATTTTGCACAAGCTCAGGCTCACCCAGCCTAGCCTGCTGAGGGGACATGAGGGCTGTGGGGTGCCTGTAGATCATCCCAGCCCTACAGCCAGGATGTCTATATGTGGGGATAAGACACTGTGAGTGTGAGCTATGGGTTCTTGAAATTGCGCTGTTATCAGGAAAGTTAAAGTAGCATTTTATTTTACTACCAATAAGCCCCTTTAGAGATCTTGCACCCTCATGAAAGTCCAATATGACCTTTCTATGTTTTGCTGTTCTCCACCTAAACTGGATTTTGGCCCTTCACATAAGAGCAGCTCTTGCATGCTGGATTTAGTGTTGTCAAGCAGTATGAAAAATCTCAGTTCTTTGCACTAGAAATATGTGGCAAATGCCACAGAGATGTCGAGACATAACACAGAAACAAGCCCCTTGAAAAACATTTCCAAGCTCCTCGAAAGACAGGTAAAATACAGGAATGTTTGTTTGATATGTATATACCTATAAAGAACAGACTGATCCTTTTCATTAGATTATACAGAAATCCCAAAGAAATACTAACATTTTTACAGTAACTTATCTTCCCCTTTCTCCCCCCTTATGATTTGCTAGATTATCTGCTGATCCCATTACTTTGTGTTTCTAATAATAGATATAGGAAGTAGGAGAAATGATAATGGTACCACTGTTGCAGGAAGGCTACCTCCTTCACAGTATAATCCACCCTCACCACCACCTCCACCGGCAACTACTCTTCAGCTGGAAGGCATGGTAAGCGTGTTCCTGGAACAGAACTGTATTTGCTAGAAATGAAACTGAACTTCCTTGCTTGGAGCTTTTTTAAGAAAGTCAAAGTGTAAAAGGAAATCTGTAGGTGTGTTCAGATTGAACTGTAAAAGTGAAGTGACTGGAGCACAGCTGCCGTGACTTGTACTTTCATTAAGCTTTGTTTTTTATTTTAGTGATAATGCATTACACTAACGAAGACAAGGTCATTATAATAAGCAGAATTAGCTCTCCAAGGTTCTTTATGTAAAAAACCTATTTCTTCTTTAAAACACCTAAATATAATATACTCTGAAAAGAAGAAAAACTGGCTTGACTTAAGGCTTCTTTTTTAGGGGTCTAACACATATAGGCACAGAAGGAACTCAGTATATTGTCCTGTCATGTCAGTTTAGCAAGATCATTATCCAGTAGCTTGGTTGTTCTTGACCTGCCCTGGAGTCATCCTGAAAACATTGCCACTGTAAAACCAAATTATGCTGAAATGTAGGTTAAAAGATGTGTGTGCCTCTCTCCTGATTTATTGTTCTAATAGTGACAAATGCTATTCACACCATTTCTACGATTTTTAGACAAGTGATTTTAAATTAGCCAATAAACAGTAACTAAAAAGATAAAATACCTGCAAAGACATTAAAATTAGAAGGGTAATTAGAATAGTAAAAAAGCTGACTTTCTAAAGAGTAAAATTTTATTTTCTAGGAAGTTATACTCATTCTTTGTAAACTCTGGTTTTATTCACAGTTTTCTAGCCACTTTAGTCATGCAAGCACTTCTCAGACCAGGCTAGATTCTGATTCTCCAGTAATCATCACTAGCACAGCAACAGGATCTGGTGTGACATCAACTCAGAAACTGGTAACAAGCTAAAATTAACTTTTTTTTTTCTATTTTAAGACCTAGTTATAACAAATATTGGTTTGGATTTTGTCATTTCTGCATTTTTCAGAGCAACACAGGTATGTAGTTGAGGACACTGCTGAAGAGTTTAAATAGCTGTGTGAAGACACTAGCTTGCAAATGCTCATTAATGTTACATAAACCCATGTATGCTAAGAGCAGTTTTAAATTAATTTTGGAGGTGAGAAGGCAGAAGTGTAGCAAAATAAGGAACAGAAGAATGCATGTACACTTACATATAATGCAACTGGTGTTTGACTTGATACCCTTTTGTTATGGAAAGAGTATGCTTTGCTTCATTATCCTGCTGTTTGAAATGTTTTCTCATTCCATTTTCTGTACTAACTGCTCTCCTTTCTTTTCCCCATGCGACACAGTTTGCTATCAGCTGTCAGAGAGAGACGCAGCGTTATATGCGTGGAAGTTTTTTGTATCTGCTCTGTCCTTGCTAGACAGGCTTTCCACAGTGAAGTGCCTTCAGCTGTCATTTGAGTATGCAGTCAGTGAGCAAAACAAAGCTATCCATGCTGCTTGATTTTTGTCAAATTAGCCTTGCTCCCTCAGGACAGAAGTCACTTGCCTGAAATGCTATCTCATACTTAGCATGGAAAAAGATGGTTGCAACTAGGTGGAGCAAGTTGTCATATAAGTGGACTACCTGTTTAGGCACCTGGCAGATAAAACTAAGCAAAAATATTAGAGCACTGTAAATATTGTGTTCAGCATTTTTTACCAACTAGTATTTAATTTACTTATAGCCCATGGCAAAAGTGATAACATCTGCTCAACAGAAAGCAGGAAGAACAATCACTGCTCGTATCACAGGCAGAGCTGATATGGGACAAAAATCCAGAACTTCTGGGAGTTTAGCAGTGATGGGAGTTGCTCCACCCATGAGTTCAGTCATTGTTGAGAAACATCATCCAGTCACTCAGGTAAGTCAGAATTCTCCTTGTTACAGTATTCCTCTTACAATACATTTGGTAATAGTATAAAGAAAAATTATATTGTGAAGAGGTATTAGACAAAACTCAGAGTTGAGTCCTGTTTAAAATAGCAAACAGTACTTGCTGTCTTTGGGCTGGGAAGAAGGCTCTGCTGAGGAGACTGCCACTTTAATATATTTATCTTGTTTCTGTAGTAATTATTTCACGGGTATAGTAGTCTCGTTTCTCTTTCTTAGCCACCTCTTCCATAAGAAGTACTCAGTTGATCCAGCAAGGTTTGGTGTCCTCACCATACCACCACAGTTTAAAGACGAGTTATGGTACAGAGCAGGAGGAGTGACTGAAGCAGAGGTGGTAGAGGTATAGACTCACCTGACACGCTGAGCACAGCAAATGGCAAGGGGGAAAAAGTAAAACCCTTGTCCAGAGGCAATCAAATTAGTCAAGTCTGCTGCTTGTTGTATTTTTTTAACCTATTCCCTGTATTTATCCTGAAGGATAAATATTGCGTTCATAGAGTATATAGAAGCAATATACAAGAGCACTATACAAGTGACCCAAATGGCCTAGGCAATCACCACACATATAGACCAACCTGAGCAAAAAATGCTTTTACCTGGAGGTATAGGGAATGATTGAAGATAATTTTTGTTATATTTTAACCTCTAAAATAGGAACTGAGTTTTCTCTGTGTTATCTGAAAGTCCAGTTTCTTTTCAGTGATATAACCAGAGCAAGCAGAGCTACTTCATATCCCTTAATCTGGCTGGAGTTACTGGTAGCTGTGTGAGGGATGTTCTGCTTTCCCGCATTTCCTGCAGTGACTCAGAGCCCTATGGCAGGCTGCATGCAGCTTTCTAGAAATTGGCCTCCTAAGCAGAAATTCATAATTAAATTGTATGTCCTTAGGGGATTAGAGGCTCAGTGTGATAATTATTTCATTAAGAACAATTTCTGGGTTCAGAGTATGTGACTAGTGGGGCAAGTAATGTACCTAAATACTGTATCGAAAACTGATTTCTGAAAATGTAATAAATGTTGACAGCCCCACCTCAAGGTATATTCTGTGTACTCTTTCTGAAAATAAATGCCTAAGTGGAAGACAGATTGAAGTATTTCTCTTGAGTTAATCTGAGAAGGGAGAGATTGATTAAAAGTAGAATGACTACTGTTTATTACATGAAGGTGGCTAGTTTTTTGTGCAGAAAATTGATTGTTGATAAAATTGCAAAAATTTCCTGAAAATTTCAGAGACCTTTCAGAGACTTCCTCATAGCAAATAATAAGCTTCAAAAGGAAAACTGGCATGATTAAATTAGCACTACACAGAAAAATTCTAAACAGTTTGGTAAAAAAAAAAAAAAAGAACCAACCTTGAAATAAGATAGAGATGATAAAAGCTCACGATAGCTAGTTAGAAGTTTAGCACTTGGCATTCTAAAAACTGTATTACAGATAAGAAAGGAAAAAAATTACTCATTCTGTTAAAGTAACCCTTTTTTTTTCTATTTTGGTAAGTGTATTTCAATTTGCTGGATTGCAAATCTTTGTTTAAACTACAGCTCAGCTGGGGCTAATTTAATGGGATTTTTTTTGTACCATTAAGTGTTTTGATGTATCTGATTACTTTTCAGCAAACTGTATCGCAAGCCACTGCTGCCAAATATCCTCGAACTGTGCTCCATTCTTCTGGTTCTACTGCTGCGAGACCTGCAGGACAAGCTGGGCGAATGCTTCAGGGCCAGACCCATAGCAGTGTTCAGTCAATAAAAGTTGTTGACTGAGTGAATATCTTTATCACCAGTGGGGGTTTTTGTCAAGGTACCTCCTCCCAGTCTTTTCAGATTTGATGTAATAGGGCCTAAAAGACATATCATGTTTTTACCCTTTGCTAAAAAAAGGGTGTTTTTTTTTAATGTAAAAGTGCTTTTGTAGTAAACATCTGGAGGGGAAAAAAAACTTGAACTGTTGCTTTACCTCCAAACTACTTGAGAACTTATTTTATTAAGATATATCCTTTCTATTTAAGGAATCTTTTGCACACTTTTAAATAAAGGATACAACTTGATTTTTGTCTGAATCTCTTTGTTTAGTTCCAATGATACTAACATCTGTATTCAAAAGAAAATTAAATTTATTTTTGTTACAAATGCTTTTAGTTGCTTATGCAAGTAAGTATAGTTGATATGCACCTTAATTATATCCTACATCTTAGTGTACTTAGATGAAGAACAACAGGGTGGTATCCTTCACATACCAGGGTGCAGGTTGGGCCAGGTGAGGTACTGAGTCCAGCAAATTCTTAAACATTCTCATTTTCCAAGCTAATGTTGCAGAACTTGATGCATTGCATAATCTGAGGATTTACCACTCTGTTCTTCATATTCCTGTGATGCTTCACAGCCACGTCAAAAGAAGATGCACACAATAGGGCAGTTTGGTGTAAGATTTCACACAAAGATACAGATTATCTTTTTAGTACAAGCAGTAGGTTTCAGTCCAAAACCATGCAAATTATATGCAAACAGAAAAGAGGATTCAGTTCTTCCATTACATGATAAAAATATTGCTATGTTATTATAGAGAAGATACACATTTTACATAATTTTTCAGATATGCAATATATTAAATGAGAGAACCTTTAAATATGTTCAGCAAGACACTACCAAGTATTAACTTAAGATATGAACAGGTAAATAATTTTTAGATGTGTTAAGTATTAAATATCAAATGTTCTTTTTGGAGTATGTATACAGTGTGATAGAAAATTCTGTAGCCAGCACACGTGGGTTTAGACATGATATTTTTGTGTATTTTCACTATATAATTCAAATGCTGAAGAAGAATGACTTGTCATAATCCGAGGAAGACTTTATGAAAAGCTGAATCCCAAATGAGGTCAAGTGCCAGCCTATTTCTGGAAGTGTTGGTTTATTTATACAAATAATTTTTACTTATTTAATTTAATTTTTCAGGTAGAAAACATCTTACTTACATTTCACGTCGAACATAAAATAGCTTAAATTGCAGTATTGAATTAGGGCATCAATGTTAAGTGAGGTGTAGAAATTGCAAGGGGTGGCTCTTGCTTAGCAGTATAGTCATAAATTACCAGTCAGCCATTCACTCTTAAATTCCTTAATTGTTGTATAGCAAGCATTTGAGAAAGAAGTTACCTACATTTCAAGAGTGCAAGTTCTTCTAGCTTAGAAAAAGTTGTACAGCTCCAAAAAAGAAGGTTTTTTTTTTCCAGAAAAGATATTATTTGAAAGTCATTTTCCATCTGACATGTAATTCCACCATATATGCCATGTTTTACTGATGAACTCATGAAACCGCACATTTTCTGGAGTCCATGCCAGCACTAATTGAAGCTCTGATCTTCTCTGTAAAGTAAAAGAAAACACTTGCTTGGCATGCTCTGCTTCTTACAAGGTCAAACTAATCTAACTGAAGGGGGGCCAGTTACAATTCAACTATGTGTGCAAGACAAAGGAGGGAAGGAAAGTTTGCTCATTTTTGCCTTTCTTTAGAAATCTCAAGTCTCACTTAAACGCTTTCTCTCAAGCAGCCTAACCCTGCAGCAAGGGCAGAGTCCCAGAGAGGAAGAATGTCCTCCAGCCCTGCCACAGTCACACCATCCTAGCACCAGCGGAGATGTCGGCACCACACTGCAGTCTCCCGGAGGGCCGTGTAATGTGCTCTGTGTCAACTTACCAGCTAAAGGCTGAAATCCTGCTGCCACCAGATCTTCATATAGACGTTTGACAGGATTCTGATGAGCCAGCAGCATGCCGTGTAACCAGATGAGCAACATTCTGTTTCCATGTTCCTTGTAACTTTTTTTCCCTATGCAATACACAAAGTACTTTTTCAATATGCTGGAAATAGTGTATTTTGTGTTTTGGCACTTTTAGAGTTGCAAAAGGTTTTAAAACATGCTCAATTATTTCCCTTCTCACCTAGAAGAAAAATGAAGATTGAGGCTTACAAAAGTTTTTTAAAAAATCTAGTTTTATCCTAACACTACTGTTAAGAGAGAAAAAAACCCTAATACATCTTAAAATAAATTTTTCCTTTCATTTTTGCCCAAGATGTGGAAATACCCTAGAGTTACAATCAACAAGCATAATATGTGTTGTAAAAGTATTGTTTTACCAGCACTTGAGATGCCTGAAACCAGAAACTACTGTTTCACGGCAGCCGTGCAGACAGAGCATGAACACGGTCTTTCTGTGTTGTGAGGTTTCCCAGGTCCTCGTTTGCAGGATGACCTGCATGACCCTTCCATACTGCTCACTGCTTCTGGTTTTGATCTCCAAACAGGAAGGTTTTTTCAGGCCAAGAGGCAGAGCAGAAGTGGTCTGTACTTCTACAGCACTGCTTCCTAGGATCTAGGGACAAGGCTTTTATCCCTTCTACTACTACTTACATAGTTTAAAAAGCAACACTGCATTGTGGAGTTTTTTAGCCTACATATTATGTCTGGCCATTCAGATTTTATTACCTGTCCACTGTTCTTCAATGGCTTTAATTTGTTCATCTGTGAACTTCCAGAATATGGCCAATTTTTTCCATTCACGGGGTTTTAACTGGTTGTATGCTAGATTCCAAAGGGAGGAACGGATTTGCTTGGTCTGTGTACTGTGATCTTGTTTGAAGGACACGCTGAAGTATGAGCCATCATCATTATGAGCTGGATGTGTCTGAAAAAGAAAGCAGGTGATAAATTTTGTAACAGAGCTGGGAACCTTTGCTTAGTGAGTAGTGAACAGTGTCCTACAGCCAGGTGTAGCTACTGACAGGTGATTTGCTCAGTGCCTGTAAAGAAACCATGTACGGCTTATAGAAACAAACAAAGTCCTCCCTTGTCGGCTGCTATGCCTTACGAAATGAACTGCAAAATAAGCCACTTTCTTTCCCTGGTATTTGATACATAAAACCAAAGTAACAGCAAATACTGTGCCAGCACTACTGTGCTCCTTGAATCTACTTTATGTCACATTTTGAACATGTTTGAGTTTCAGACACAGTTCTTTCTCTTTCCCCTTGCTTCTCAAAGCACTGACCTTCCTTTGAGAGTAGGCACCCACCCTTAATGAGACACTTGCTCAAGCTGTTCCTGCCTCTGCCCTTCAGCTTCACATGGCTGAAGTGGGGACTTGCAGATCCTTTGCTGGCAGCATGAGCCATTGGCTTCAGCATGCAGAACCCCATTCAGCAAAGTATCTAAACAGCAATGTCTAAACACAAACACATTTTGAACCTGAATCTGGTTTCGTTGCCAGATAGAAACCAAAACCAAATGGATTTCACCCTCCAGATTAAAAGTGATGTTGCTACTGTATGTGTAGCTCACCTGAAACAGGAGTGATGGGGTTGCTTCTTGTTTGGGCACCTTTGCAAAAACTATGTCAGTCAGCGATTTTAGCTCTAACTGAGCGGTACCCAAGGAACCGTCTCATTCCTAGGTAGGTAAGATCAAACTACTTCTGTATTTCATTTTGTTTATGTATTAGTCCTTTCTCAAATCAATTTCCAAAGGAAAAAACGTCTTCAGGATTTGATAGAGGATTACAAAGCAGATACTAAGCAAAACAGGAAATGAAAGCATGCCACATTAAAAAGTGCTAAGCATAAAGTGCATCATTCCAAATTAAATTCAGAAAAATACAACAGGATTGTTTCCTGTACCTCATGAGAGTCTTAAATAAAAAAACAGTCTCAGTTCAGTAACTAAGCATTATCATGCATATTTAATTCCATTCATCTGATGCAACTAATAAAAAACTGTTTGCAGCAGCACAGCTTCTCTTTGCTGCTAATTCTGTTTTCAAGCAATAGCAAGATGGGACAGTAACAGCAGCTCTCAAATCCAGCCTGGACAATGATAGGGAAGGGTTGGGTAGAAACAGTAAATGGAAAAAAGGTCAAACAGAGAGATGACACTCACACATTAGTATCACATGCCCTTCCTCACAGCTACATGACATTTTCTTTTGTAACTAATGCTTTGTCATAGATGATAAGTCAGCTCAGTATAACAAAAAGACAGTTCTTAAAATAATGGTTCCAAATGTAGTTTCCTGTGTGGTAACACCACCTGAACATCAAATTCCACAGCTCTAAGATCTAAGGTGCTCCCAAAGGCTGTGCTCTCAGCTTCAGGCAATGGGATAAAAACATTTATGTTTGTATTTCCAAACATCTCTGGTGCTCTTGTAGAAAACCATCTGCTTAACTGCCTTTTATTTTCTCTTCAGGCAATTCAGTACACAATGCCAAGAGGTTAGGAGCATTACTACTTTCAGACTTCTCATGTCTTCTGTGGCAACGGCTGACTTCATTTCTAATTCTCTTTTAAGCCAAAAGAAACAATAACATAGCTGACAACTCCAGCTGAACTGGTGCCAATCAAATATGCACGATACAGGGTGCTGGGGAGGCACTTTTCATGATAATTAATCTACATCCGTGATTTACGAGCCCTGTAACATTAAGTGTCATTGATTTGGCCACACAGGGCAGGAGTGGGGTGGTAAAACCAGATAATTCTGTGTCTGCACTGGGATGGGACCAATATGCTTATACGCTTGGCTGACTTAGTGAAAAAAACACTGCCTGGCAGGAAGCAGGAGTGAGAATGAAGTCACAAATTGGTATGGCAATTACTTTTAGCCCTTTAGGGAGGCCCAGCACTATGCAGCCCACATTTAAGTAACACCTAGGGAAAGAAGGTAAGAAATTCAGACAATCTAAACTGTGTCCTTCACTTGTTGCTATATTCTTTTCCATTTCACCAATTTAATTTTATAATTAACACAAAAAGAACGGATAAGGGAGTTCCTGCCAAAGCAGCTGAGCCCTTGGTAACAAAAGAGGGACAGACATCTACACTCCACCATTTTTCAACCACAGATTATACTGTACCAAAGGATGCAGGGGTCAGCATGGATCCAGCTTATCCCAGCTCCAATGCTGATGGCACAGGTTGAATTTGATTTAGAATCTCCCTCCACCCCTTTGTCTCTCTGTGTAGAACATGATACAGGAAAATGTGAAGGTCTGCCTACACTTTTAACAGCTAGTCAGGAATTAAGCCTGTATCTTTCAGCCTGCCAAGAGGAACCACCTCAAGCAAAAGACACTTCAAAATCAGACTTGGCTTTCTTTTATCGCTATCTTCAATGTAATGAAAGATGCCTCTTACCTGTGTCATGGTGTAATACCTTTCTGCTTTAATGATCATATCTACAATCAGGGCATGATTACTCCTTGATGCCACAGCTAGTGCAGTTTTTCCATGCTGAAAGTACAGATAGTGAATCAGAAAATTATCTCAGGGAAGTGTATCATAGAAGAAACACAAAAGCAGTTCACGAAGACCCATCTTTTTTATTATTATTATTATTATTATTATTATTAATTTTCCCCAGGAAAAGGCATTTACTACAATTTTATGGCTTTTGAGTAGCTACAATAAAAGTTCTATGATCTGCATGAACTCTATTGCCTCAGCCCAGAGGTGGTCAATTTCTTTCCCACACTGGACTCCCCCTTAAAGAATTTCTGGTGAGGTACAGCTATTTCAGAAACCTCCTACACTCAGACTGCTGCATACTTCACACCAGCTTGCACTCTCCAGTCACTTCTAAGTTCACACAAGCCCAGGCATCTCAGGTTGAAAATTATCACAGTACAATCCATTCCCATGTAATGGTTAAACTGGCACTTCAGATGATAGGCTGGCAAACTTAGAAGTCAACTTTAAGGGCAAACCTGTGCCTTATTTTATATGGGAAGAGAAGCTGGCTCACAGAATGAAAAGATAATTACTTATGACAGCTGAAATTATCACAACCGTAGGGTGATGTTTCATGGGTAGCACATGCAGCCAAAGTTCCTAAAAGCCATTGCTTTAATTCCAGAGGTCTGCTCAGTCCATCTGAACCCATCTCTGCAATCAGCACTTTGGTGTAAAGGCATCTCAGTGGCTCTAAAGGGTTATCTCTGCAATGGTCTTTTCTCAGCAGATTTGCACTGAGTGTAACTGCCTTGGATTTAAATATACTGGGTATTCTCCACATATCAAGTATTAGGCATTCTGGAAAACTAGACCTAAAAGAAGCCAACCCCTCAATTAGAAGATGCAGTAATGAAATTATAAAGTATTTCAACTATCCAGCTATGATAAAGTTCCCTAGTATATACTTTTTGAATTCTAGCTCCTGAGTTTGCTCACGATCATTCTTGTTTTTAGAAAAGCATCACATTGGAAGCGAATGAATTTACATTTCATTCAACCTTTAAGGCATAGGCTTCCTGTAATTGTGAAGAGTCCAGAGACCACAAAAACTCCTTGGGTTCCACCTCTGGAGAGGTGCTCTGCATTTCACAGGGAGGCAGAGGGGATAGGTAAAGGGGGTATTTCTTGCCTCCTGTGCAAGCAGGCACTGCTGGCATCCAGCATGGCAATCTTGCAAATAGGGAGCTCTCTGTGCATTGTCACTCACAACCAAAGACAGTTCTACCTGCAGATGGGAAGAAGGAATAGCTCCTTAGAGAGCATTTCCTGAGCTCTAACAGCTTGCAACTTTTGCAGATGTATGACATGCTCTGGAGACTGAGGACTCCTGCTGCCAGGGTATGGGTTGCCAGGACAACGCTGTGCAGTAGCAGCAGGTGTCCCTGTTTCCTGTCTACTGTTTAGTCATTTTTGGCATCTCAGCACCAATTCAGTTCAAAGGGGACTGTACTTGCACATATTCCCAGCGGTGGCATGGCCTCAGGGGTCATCCAGCAAACAGGCAAGGAAAAATCTACTCCAAGAAATAGAACCAATGCAGAAAGGTGACACATCCTGTACTGGTTGAGAGCCAAATTCACAAGTCCTGAACTCCATCAAGATTGCTGTAATACCAGGGCGCTATCAATCCCAAGACTTTTAGGTGCATAAGGTCATAGCAGGCAATAAGTAATTTTCTGTGTCTGTTCTTAGAATACAAATAGGCTGAGAAAATTTTCCAGTGGCTAAGGTGCTGTCTAAAGGGGACAAGATTTCATTCTGGATTAACCCATACGAGAATTGCAGCTCTCTGGCAAGTGTAGGCACGATTCTGAATGAAAAGGCTTAATTACAATGCAGCATCTTACCTCAGCCTCCCAAAACACTTTAACCTCCATGCTCAGAGCCCCAAGCCTCATGTCAGGCTAGGAAAAAATGAGACAATCCTAGTCCATAAAGCTTTACTTCTCATCAGGACAGTTTTGTGCGGGAAAATAACTTTTTAAAGTTGCTAAAGAGCTAGATTTTGCTCATAATAAACATCAAATCCATCAATTCAAATCCATCAATTCAGTCATGCAGAAAATCTGTAATAGTGGTAACAAGAGGGGAAACTCAATCTTGCACTAAGTTAGTAAATTTGTAAAAATGAGGTTTGGTATTCTGTCCTTTCAAAAGCACTTGCCTAGCAACTTTGTTTTGGTATTTCTTCCAGCCATTGCTCTTCCTGCCTCAGTCTTTCCAAGCTGAAGATTATAAACCAAAAAATAAAATCACATAATCCTTGCATGTGTGAGGAATGCAATTTACCTTGTCCATGGTCTTGAGATCACAGCCTGCCTTAAGCAGCACTTCCACCAACTCCACATTACCAAGATCAGCTGCCAAATGCAGAGGGGTTTCCTGCCTCTGGAATTATAGACACCGAATAAATGCAATACATTAAACTCCCTCCCAGAAGCAGAATGCTCTCAGGCTGAATCTAAAATTGATTCACAACAAGAGGTAACCTTAGTGAGAAAACACTGAACAAAATGAAATAATTTAACTTATGAGTGATCTACCTGTCAGTTTTACTTCAGGTAAACAAGACAGCACATGGGATCTCTGTAGGAAAACCAGACAGAAGTTCCAGAGAGCTCAAGAAAAGTTGCTGTAATGCCCCTCTAATGTATCCTGAACTAACAAGCTCTCTCTCACTTCCCTCTTTAAGCAAGGTGTTTTGGACAGAGTGCTTCATGCAACTGCCAACCCACAGTAATATTATCCTCTCAAGTAACCTCTTCCCTGCTGAAATGCATTCCATTGTCTTGAGAACTGAACATCCATAATTTTCAACATAATGATGCCACATCCACAACAGGCTTTTTAGTGAGCCCTGCCACAAAATGATGATAAGTAGCAGAAGTCTACCTGTTTCCTAATGTGTTCAGCAATGCCACTGAGAATTGACTGCCTCTGGGTGAATTCCTGTGTGGCATTTCCAATTAGTTGTTTAACCTTATGAACAGTAATCAAAATCAAGCTCACAACACACTCTAGTATGAACAGTGTGATTACATGAGGATATTCAAGTAGTTGTTAAAAGAAGGTGGGGGAGACCTATTCTGGAGGATAAAAGGGGTAGTGCCGTTTCTTCCTCTTTCAACAAAGCACCTCTCCAAGGAGGAAAGGGAAATGGTGTAACTGTTGATTTTCTTCACAAGATGGTTCCCTGAGTACCTGGCTAGTGGCATTTTAGGGCCCAGAAATACCAGATTAGGCACAAGGCCAGTGCTTTTATCATCACTCTCCCAGGCAAAGAAATACAAAGTGACACACAGCACAGCAAAAGCAGAAAGTAGTCATTAACAATTATAGGAGGATTTGTACAGCAAAAAAGGGATCAAGTATCAAAGTAAATACGACACACATCAGCAGTGGATGTGATCTACAGTGAACTCACCAACAACCTGCCAGGTCTCCACTGGATCACTGGCACCAAGCAGAGGCTAAGGAATCCTGGCAAAGGTGGGGAAAACGTGTTGCTGTCTCTGGGTGGGATCAAACCACCATCTTTTCAGTTAACAGCTGAACACACTGACTGATTGCATCACAGAGACCTACGACCTCATCATTCAGTATGTTGCTGTGTAGTGTGGAGCAGCACTTCACTGAGCTCTGCTCAGCTGTGTCCCCTCTCAGCTCCCTCCGCACCCCATTCTATTGACCTAGGGGCACGGAATGTGAGACAGTGAAATCCTTGGTGCTGTTCGAGCGCTGCTCAGCAACAGCTTTAACTCTGGTGTCTTACCAGCACTGTTTTGGTCACAGATCTAAACCACTGCACTCTGTGGGTTGCTTTAAAAAAAGATTCACTTCTTTCCAGTCAAATGCCACATTGCAGTGGGTTTCCCTCTGAGGCCAGTAGCATTGAGACATTTCTGTCATCTATTGCACATGAACCTTAACACTTGAACAATAAATTAACCCAAACGTTTTCCCTAGCATATAGCATTGTGCTGTCCTTATCTTGCACAAACAATATTAGCACAGCATGTACCAGTGACTAATGCATATGCACACACGCAAAAAGATAAGGAGGGAACCACCTCTTCCTTCCTATTTTTTTGCACCCCGAGCTCATAAGGCAAAGAAAAAATTCAAGCAAAATCCATCTAATCTCTTCTTTACCAGTGAAGTTGTGTTAATTCCCAGTTTTTCTTACGTTGTTTAGGGAGTTTATATCATGATTGGCTTCCAAAAGGCTTTTTACTACTGGTACATTATTACCGATGACTGCTAAATGGAGAGGGGAATTCTTCTGCTGTGGAGAGAAAATAATAAACTATTATACTTGGGTAAATTATTAGAAGTTCATTCGAAAAAGAAAGAGGTTCTTATTGAAGACTACCCATTGCAAAGGCAATATGCTCTAGCAGAGCTTCAAGACTGCAGAAAACACACCTCAGTGTGCAGTTATATCAGAGATGGTAGCCTGCTCCTGTAGCATCAGGTAAACAAGTACAGCTGAGGAAATGGGAAATGTTGAGTAGCATCAGTGTGTCACCACTTCAGAATGTGGCAAGGCACTCTTCTTAAATGTTCCTACCTGGAATGTGATGCTATCCTTGGCAGAGAGATCAGGGTAATGTTAAGGCTCCCTCAGAACATTAGGTTTGCCCTTAGTTGAATAGCCTGAAGAAAGATTTATTCTGCTAAACAGATGTCAAAACCTACTTTCCAGGAACAAACTCTTGTTCCATTGCTGCTGGAAATATTTTTCATACTAAACTGACTTGCTGTCATATTTAGAGCAAGTTACAGTTGGTAAGAAATTAAGGGGTTTTATTTGAGTGATTATTTATTAAAATAACTGGGCACAGGTCCAACACGTCACAATCCAATCATTAGGTTGGCAAGTTCACTTTGGATGTTGAAGCTGTGACTCCTCCATTTCTTGTGAAATATAGCAAAAGAATAATTCCATACCAGTACCATTCATAGGTGCCAGACACCAGTTCGGTGTCTTTATAGAACGCAGCCATTTCTTCAGGGCTACAGAAAAATAAAGGAAGCTCTTATGCAGCACCCTGCTGGAAATGGTTTCAAAATATAAATTATGATTGTACGAGTTGCTTCTCCTACAGAAAGCCAATGAGAACAAGTAGCATAACAACTACACAAACTTCAAATCATTTCCAGCACATCATAAATTTTTCTTCCTTGACAACTTTCCACAACAGGCCAATGGTCATGGCCTAAGTTATGAAGCTGAGATGCCATTTTCATTCTGTGCTGTAAAATGGAAAATAATTTCTTATTATAGGAAATCTCAGACATAACAAAAACTCTAATATCTAAACTGAGAGAAGATTTGGATAATATAAATACCCGATTTTTTAAAAATCCTGAAGAATGTAGTATGCAGATTTTGAAGGCATTGAGGGTGCCTTTACCTTCAGAGGATGACAGCACCGAAGTGTTTATTTACCTTCTAGTTATCTTTACTTGAAATAAGTGTTAACTCTTTGCCCATAGAACACAGGGAGGCCTGCTTTGCTAGTGCTTAGTTCAACAGGGTAATTTGCCCATCTTCTCCTTGGCTTAGCCTGGCCATCTCTACACAGCACTGCACCAATCTGCTCAGGCACTCCCTGAATTGTGCAGCAGGACCTTGTCTCTGTTGGTCTATACGTGTTGCTAATCAATATCCACAAACGAAGTGATAAAATGTATAGTAAAAAATTCAAGGAGCTACTCAATCTCCTTGAGCTGTCTGAATTCCAAGGAAGTCCATAAAAGACAGGACAGGCTGAGCAGCAGCAGCAGCTGAAACACACTCACCTCGGGTTTAGGAACGAGGTCAATATTCTTATCAATAAGAAAAGTAACCAAGGATAGATGTGCATTCTGAATTGCAACCTGCAAAGCACTGCTATTGTTCTGAAAGAAATTTTGATGGAGAGAAAAGAATTACATTTTTATTGCTGAAAAAAACAGTACTAAAGAAAGCTACAAATATAGGATAATCTTCCATTTAAGTTTGTGCTATTATCCCCTCCATGAAAAAAACTCACCTTTGATAAAGTGATACAAAAGGAAGTGGATCAGCAGTCAGGATGATATGCTTTTGTCAATAGTGAAGGAATTTCCCATTTTTACTATATCACAACAAATATACTAAAGAACACCAGTATCTGACAGCCCTTTTCAATTGCCATCTATATTGAGCCATGGCCAGCAAAAATGCCAATACATGTCCTAGTCTGTTAGTTAGCCTGTTAGACCTTTACCAAGCAGGTACAGTCACATTAACAAACTTTAAAAATAAATCCATAGGAAGTTTTTACATAATAATTCTGTATAAACAAACAAGCTCTCAGTCTACTGGAATCATAAAACTCTTGCAGCAGGCAAGCCAAGGCCATTCAGCAGATGTGAGTTGGACCAAAGTCCAGGAACCAGATGTGGAGAACAAGAGCATCAGATCAGTCACTGCCAAAACAGAGGATTTTCAGTTACCCTCATTTGCTACATTTTCTAGTCATATGATGTACTACTGGGCATACAGTAAACAAAGAACTCCATCACAGTACTCTGTCAAACAAATCTAATGTTATTTTTCTTCCACAACAGTTTTATTCTGTTTATACTCTTTACATTCCCCATTCTATTTTATTATTTTTCCCCATTTCATAAAAATAAGCAGAGCAAATACACTTTTAGTACACAGAGAAAAGGGAATATAATGTTCTTCCCACTGCCTGAGATGTCCCACGATCTGTGTGCTGTGTACATACCTGAGTTAAAACATTGATGTCACTCCCTGCATCCAGTAATAGTTCAGCACATTTTTCATGACCTCCTTTAACAGACAAGTAAAATGGAGTTTCTCCATTCTAGACCAAAAGAGAGAAAATGTCTGTTCCCATGTAAGCCATGTGACTAATAAGACTCTGGCAAAAAACATGCCTGGTAGGCTCAATCAGGCTCTTCCAGATCAATAGAAAAGGGGAGATGGTCCCAAGAGAACACAACTTGAATGCTCCTAAATTAGCGCTTGAATGATATGGCAACTCACAAACAGTTCAGTGACAGATGGCATTTATGTGGACAGAGGTACAGTAAGGTTTAACTATTCAAAAAACTATTTAATAAATACTAATGTATTAATATTCATAAATATTAATTGTGCTCTTTTCAAAGAAGACTGCTGGAAACATGCACAGAAACAAAGATGCTGAGCAGCAGTTGTTGCCATTCAACACCAGGCAACACCACCAGCATAATAACACATACAGTAAGTAACGACTTCTGTCAGTATAATACCATGGATTTCTGACAAATTGCAAACACCTAGTCCTAGTTATAAGGAACATTTTTAACAGAAATAATCTTATTTCATATTTATTTCAAATCTTCTCACACCAAAAGAGTTTCCATGTCTCCACAACAAGTCTCTAAGATAGCTTACATCAGCTGCACAATAATCTACTCCCTGCTTTTAAACTCCTAAAATACATAAAGGTTTAATAGAAATTACTCTAGTGTTTCAACATTCACAAAAGCTTTAATAAATCTTGGTTTTACTTTGCCTAAAATCCTGACGCCATTATTCTGGTAAACTGAATATATTTTAGTACTTTGCTCATGATCTGGAAAGAGAGATCTGTTTCTATATCCCCCAGAATATCTCCAGCTAGAGGCAAAAGTCACTTCATTAGCCATGGCAAGGCAGGGGCACAAGCAGTAAAAGCTTTGTGTACAGATGCAACATACTTAGAGAAGGCTTAGAAACACAAGGGCTCCACATTTCAAAGACGCTTGTGTGCCTCTTCAGCTTGCATAGATGAAAATAGCAGACAAGTTGAGTAAGAGAGAACCTCTCCACCCACAGATTTGTTGCTGATAAAGGAAGAGGAGGGCCCTGGGTAGGAGTGGGTGTCCCTTGCTCATTTTGCACACTGGGCCAGCAGAACAGAGCATCAGCCACACAGTATGTTCCCACAGGGGGCATGACAGCCCACAGCAAAGGAAATTACCTTGCTCAGTTTGTTCAAGCTGCCCCACAGAAGAAACAGAAGACAAAGGACCCTTTGGAAAGCAGAAAAGCTGAGATGAGCAGCTAGTGTGCACTTTCTTTCTCTACTCCTTGTTTAAGCCTCAAGATTAAACTCATGACTGCATCAACTCATTAGCTGAACACAACCTTCACAGCTAGTATGCAACTGATGAATATGTTAGCTAACCTCACCAACACTAACCCAGGAAACTAGAACTGGGTAGGCAGCATCTGAGCTAGTTTCATGTAGGCAACTGAGTTCAGATGGACAAGTGCAAATCTGAGACCTCTTTGCTGAGGTATCTGTGATGGTATGTGCTTGGTAGCCAAGTTGAACTGACCCAGTGAACAGCCTGAAAAGCATCAGAGATGTTATACGTGAGATGTTAAAAGGAATGGGATCACTTGGCTAAAACTGCTGGACAACAGGAAACAAAGTGGAGGTTAAGGCCCTTCTGTGTTTTCTTCTACCAGTAGTTGGGCATGCCAAATAGAGGGGAAGTCATTGTATGAGGAACAGAGGGCAGGAGAAGAGACATTGAACAAGTCAATGGAGGTGAATTTATTGGACAAGGAGCAAGGAAACAGGATGTAAAGATACTAGAAAAACAGCAGAACTAAAAAGTCCACTCAGTGCCACATCTATTACTTTGAAATATTATTTTTTTGACAGTTTTTCACATCTCTAATTTTATCTCTTTCAGCAGTTTCAGTGTCCTTACCTGATTGAGGTCATTTATTTCCTCCCACTGTTCAAGCAGAATTTTTACAACTTCACTGTGACCATTTTTGGCTGCTAAATGCAGTGCTGTGTTTCCCTCCTTGAAATTAAAAAGTCAAATAATGTATTTTAAAACACAGAATAAACTAAATACATTAACTAAAACCAACACAAAGCCTTTGGTCTTTTACGTACAACTCTCTCTTACATACAAGGAGAAGGAGGTAGATCTGCACAGCACATTCCAAGATTGAGACTAATTGGAAGAGGGTCTTTTCACATGTAGGCAGACATTATCTTGCTGATCTAGTTGGTTTTCTGAAAACTTCAGTGTGTACCAGCAAAAAGCCTGAGTTCCACGAAAATGGGTACTACACAAAGTCCCCAAGACCACTGATATAAAGATTAAAGGCCGAAACCTGGGTAAGCACAGAGAAATTTGTAGTGGCTTTGATGCCAACATTGCAATCTTCAATCTCCATCACCATCAATGCAATATTCCTCTGGCAAATTAAGAAACATAAAACAGAAACAAAACTAAAAGCAACCAACCACTCCAGCAAGAGAATGTAAACAAAGACAATTTCAGCAAGAGCAGCAGGTTTTGAGCTAAAAGAAAATGCTGGCATAGGAAAAGGTATAAAAATTCCTTAAAAAGACTCTAAAGCTGGAAATTAGAAGAAGTCTAAACCTCAGAAAAATTAGAGTCTGGAACAGCTTTTCATTAACAGCATTGAGTGGGAAGAAGTGGGAATCTAAATCCTTTTTAGTAATGGTGGTTACAATATGATTGCTTTTAGTGACCTGGAAGGTGAGTTTCTGTTGTGTCTTCTTAGCTAATTTGTAGGACCACAGCATTTGCCTCCCATTGTTGCTGTTTACACTTTTAACCTGCTAGATGTCTGGGACAAAACTGTCTTTTAACCTCTGTTAGACAGCTTAGCACGGCAGAGCTCTGCATTGTACTGTATAGCTTTTAAACTATTACCAGAATACCAAAAAACCAGCATCACTTCCTGGGTGCTTACTTACATGGTTCTATAAATGCAGTATCTGAGCACTTCATGATTTTTAATGTATTTCTCCTTGCAACACCTCAGGTGCAGAGAAATACTAACCTGCTCATTCCAGAAAAAGTCAAGTAAGGAGCAAACAAATCTAAAGGTAGACATTGAAAAATTACTGGGATACTTTGAAACACAATGCCAAAAGCAAACTCAATCAAATTGAGGTGTTAAGGTCCTTCTGAAAATTTTCTAGAGGTGTTTATTTGCATCCTGAAATATTTAAACACCTTGGAAAAATTAGTCATGCAGGACTTAGTAGTGACACACAGACACACGTGAGTGGAGTGAAACACTGGGAAATATGATCTCCCAGTACAGAGGCTGACACCTTAAACACCTAGGTTCTCCCACTTCTCCCAACAGAGAGTAAATGCTACTCTTGCTTTGCATAAATTATTAATGTATATGATAAACTCTCTTGGCAATCAGACCATAAATCCCACTGTCTCCCTTAATCACTAAAAAAATCATCAACCTTTATGTTAGTTGGTCCTATATATCACTACCAGCACTGTGACATCCATGCAGCACATTCACATACTTCGGTTAAGTAGTAACTACAGTGAAACAAAATAATCTTTCATAAATACATTGGTAGTGGTATTTCTGTGGAAAAGAAACCTTTACCTTATCTTTTTCAGATGTGAACAGCTTCAGAGCAATCAAGCTATTTATCATGTCAACATGGCCTTTCTCAGAAGCCAAAAGAAATGGCTTTTTACCTTTCTAGGAAAAAATTATGAAAAGAAACATAGTGTTAGAGAAAGTAGAAATACTTGCTTCTGGTTACTAGATACATGGCATACATGTGTGCATTTGTATCCTACATAAAAATGTATGTATCATAAAACTAAGGAGATTTATAGAATAGTAGATATACACAAGCAGATTAATAATTAAAAAATATATAGTTAGTGTAAATAAATAGATTATACATCTTGCATATCCTGAAGAAAATACATGAATAATGTCTAGAATTGGTGAAAAAGTAGAAAATATGCTCAAACTATTTAAATCTGAATTCTTCTCAGTATGAAAGTATTTATCAAAAGCACTGTGTCATTAAAAGTCTGTTCAGAAACAGGCAGTAAAGAAAATTGCAAGATTTATTTCCATGGTGTAACATATTGGATTTGAATTCTACAAGCATAGACCAGAACTAACATATCTCAGAAGGTTCATACAGGAGGCCTGAATTTAGAGCTGCATATTTTGGGGTTATTTTGGACGGTGTCTAAACTAACAAAAAAATTTCAGACTGTTTACAATTCAACTGCAGAAAGTTTTCTTCACATAAAACCATACCACTGTTCAGACAGTGAAGCATTTAACCAGCTAGTTAAAACAGCCTCATCTCATACCTGATCGTGGCCTATATAAATGTCTAAGGAAAAGAAATACAGGCAACTAATAGAAAATTAAGAAATAACCTCAACGAAGAGATGATTCTTCTTCACCTTTCTTTTCCCAAAGCCTAAGACAAAAAGGTTTGTTTTGTTAAATTAACTCTGTTTTGTCAGCCTTATCATGTGTAAAAAAAATTTGGAATTTTGGGTCAATAAAATTCAAGATTGGAAAAAAAATAAAAGAAGGGAGATCTGTTCTTTTGGTGACAGATCTCATGGCATTAAGTTTTCCTCATGTAAAGATAAAATATCCTACTTAGCTAAGTAAGCTTTCAAAACAAGATCCCAACATTGTGGTAAGGGAAAATAAAAACACAGCAAACCTGATGAGGACAAGGTTCTGGCACTGTTGAAGAGTTAGTGCACCTTTATAGAATGGCTGCACAGAGTCTTATGTTATATCCTGTAGAAATATGCCGACACTGTCCATAACTGGCAGGTTTTGGTAAGGGCAGGGGGCTGTGAGGGTGCGCTGTGTGGGGGGAGGTCAGAGAGTACCCTTTCATAGCCATTTCCAGCTGGCTCCACAACGGAATGAACAGACACACCATGCGCCAGCACTCAAGCCATCAGAGGAACAGATGATACCTCTGTGAAAATGTATTTAAGAAAGGCTGGTCGCTGCTACAGGGAGGATGCACAAGGGGAGATACAGGAGGAGACATGAGAGAATGCAAGAGAGGAGACACAAGAGAAGGTACACCTGCAGGGAGACTGCAGCCCATGGAAGAAGCTTGCTGGAGCAGAGGAAAAGAGTAAGAAACAAGGAGCAGAAAAAAAGGAGTCCACTGTGGACTGACCCCAACCTCCTCTGCCTCCCGTTGCCTCATCAATGCGACTGAGCATCATATGCAAAAAAAGCAAGGAGAGCAGGGGAGGAGAGGTTTCTGCAGTTCAACTGAGACAATCAAAGAGGGAGAAAAGGTGTTCTCTCCAAGTGCTTGTCTGGCTGTTTGTTCTACTCGTTTCTCCATATTCAAGTCACTAATTAAAAGTTTATGTAACTAGCAATAAATTAAAATTAATTGAATTTCCCCAACTCAGGATTGTTTTGTCCTAAACAAAAGCCTCATGACATGAAAGAAATAAACAGAAAGAAGCACACTGTACCCCATCAGGCTTGTTTAAGTCATTCAGATGAAGTTCTTGGAGAAAATAGTCAACTATTTTAACGCTGTTGTTCTGAGCTGCAAAGTGCAATACATTCATTCCTTCCTGAAAAAACATAAGTGACTCTGTAAGAACAAGTTTGATTTTTTTTCCAAACCAAACATGTTTAGAGTTGATAAAAATTTGTCATAACAAACCTCATTCTTAGCCTTTTGATCAGCACCTGCTTTAACTAATTTTCGCATTATATCCAGATTTCCAGTCCAAGCTGCGAGATGAATCACTGTCAGGCCATGCTTCAAGTAAAATTACAAAGACAGAAATTACTGTTAGGAATTGGATTTTTTTAACTGCCTTAATACATTGCTACTGTAGCAAGCTGTGCAAAGAAGCCTCATGCCAGGAGATAGAAGATGAAGGCTGAGGGGAAGGGGCCTAGCTCACAAACTCTTAGCTTTGTGGAGGCCAGTGGGGAGTCTCTGAGTGTGTGATGCTTATCTCCTATGAGCCAGACCACGTCAAAGGGGTCCTTCTGTGCACACAGCCACCACTACCCTGAGAAGGCTTCATTCCGAGCAGGGGTGCCTCTGAAGCAGCAGCCTATCCCAGCCTAAACGACTATGAAAAAAACAGCACCTCCAGCCTCTGACTCAAAACTTACTTCTGCCTTGCAGGATGGATTGCAACAACTACCATCAAAACACCTCACACCAAATTTCTTTAAATCTTTTTAATTAATTCAGTGTATCAGTAGGTTCTGCTCTGCAGGCTCTTAGAAAAGCAGTATTAACACCTACCAGTATGAGCGGGATTAGGCAAAATGTAATGCAACGTCTTCAGTGTGTCCTCTTCTTGACAGAAGGTCTGGCATCTCCAGAGAAGGACTGATCCCATATTAAGGGCAGGGAGGGCAAGAGGGGATGTTAAATACTACCTACAAATTATTCTCTCTGTCCAGAAACTATGTAGATAGTTAGCCATGGGTGCAGTGGATGACATTTCAGGGGATGATATGTAGTGGCTCTATATCCATGAGTCACCATAATTTTCCATTTAGACTTTTTAAGGTTCTTTTCTCTCAAATTCTCTAAAAAATATTTCTATTATAAGGAAAAAAAATAAAAAAAGAACCCTGTTTTTAACTTCTTAGAAACAAAAGGACTAACTCTGCTCTGTGCTGATACAGCCTCATCTTGAATCCTGTGTGCAGTTTTGGGTGCCACAATACAAAGGGGAAGCTATACAAGGAGTGGCTGAGGTCACTTGTCTTGTTCAGCTTGGAGAAGAGGAAACTAAGGGGAAACATAGCAGCCCTCATCTTCCTCTTGAGGGGAAGCGGTAAGGCAGGTACTAATCTCTTCTCTGTGTTGACCAGTGACAGGATGAGTTGACAGAGACTTTAGGGTACTACTCACAAAATATTCACTGAATAAGAAAACATTACAGGATGGAAGAGACCTCTGGAGGTCCCACTGCTACAACCTCTTGCTCAAGGCCTGTCCAGCTGGATCAGGTCAGTCAGGACCTTCGCCTGGCAAGCTTTGAATAGCCTGAAGATTAAAACTAAAAAACTCTCTGGAAAATCTGTTTCAGTGTTAGACCACCCTGATAGTGAATTTTTTTCTTCATCTTCTATCTAACTGGGACCTCCGATGTTGCAATTTGAGTCCACTGCCTCTTGTCCTGTTGCTGTGCACCTGTGAGAAGAGTCTGCCTGTCTTCTCTGTATTCTCTCCATTAAGTAGCTGTTGACAGTCATAAGGTGTCCCCTTTACCATTCTTCTCCCAAGGCTGACCAGGCTCACCTCTCTCAGAACCTCCTCATACCCCATGTGCTGCAGTTCTAATCATCCCAGAGGCTCTGCACAGTACTACAACCTATCAGTGTCTTTTCAGTATTTGTGGAAGTTGCAGTGGAAAACAGCGGAGGGCAATATGGAACATGCTTCTAGTGTGCAGGCTACAAGATAAATCTAGGCTAGGGCAAAATTTGTGACTGTGTCTTAGAAGTCTGCCCTGAAGAACCTTCCCAACTATGAATAAGGAGAAAAAGTAACTAGAATTGATAGCCCTTCACAATGAGACAGGTGGATGAGGGGAGAGACATGAATGTTTATCTCAACTTTCCTAAAAGTTTTGACACTGTCCCTCATAACATCCTTCTAGACAAACAGAAGTACAGGTGTGTGTACTGAAAGCCAGCTGAACTATCAGGCCCAAAATGTTCTTTGATTAGCAGCACAAAGTCAGATGAAGGACAGTCACAAGCAATGCACACATTGATCCTGGGTCCAGCACTGTTTAACATCTTAATTAATAACCTAAATGACCTGCAGCAAATTTATAGGTGGTATTAAATTGTGAGGAATGGTTGATAGACCAGATTGGTGTGCTACCATCCAGGCAAACCTTGACAGGCTGGAGAAAAGGCCTGGTAAAAAGACAATGAAATTCTACAGGGAAAATCCAAAGTGCTGTACCTGAGGAGGAGCAAATCCAGAAAGCAGTACTGACTGGGGACAACTGCCTGGAAAGTAGCTTGGCAGAAGAGAACTTGGGACTCCTGGTGGGCACTAAGTTAAACATGAATCAGCAGTGTGCCCTTGCAGCACACAAGGTAAATTATATCCTTGGCCGCATTAGGAAGAGCACTGCCACCTGACCAAGGGCGATGATCCTTTTCCTCTACTCACTGATGAGCCACACCTGTAGTATCGTGTCCAGTTCTGGGCTTCCCAGCACAGGAGGGACACAGACATACTGCAGAGAGTCCAGCAAAGGGCCCCAGAGATGTCCCAGGGACATCTGACATATGAGGAGAGGTTTAGCAACATGGGGCTGTTTAGTCAAAAAAGACTGGGGTGGATCTTATCATTATGCATAAATACCTGATGGAAGGGAGTAAAAAAGAAGCATCCAGATTCAGTGGTGTCCAGTGACAGGGACAGAGGCAATGGGCACAAACTGAAGTCCAGGAAGATTCACTTCAACATAAGAAAAAACTTTTTACTCTGAGAATGATCAAACACTGGAACAAATTGCCCGGAGAGGTTACTGAGTATCCATCCTTGGAGATAATCAACACCTGACTGGACACAGCTCTGAGTAATCTGCTCCAATTAGGAGGCTGGACTAAGTCATCTCCAGAGGTTCCAACCTCAGCCACTTTATATGATTCCCTCTGTGTGGTATTTGAGAGAGGGGAGTTTGGGAGGAGAAAAGGAAGTACAAAAGGAAGTAGCAAAAAGGTGGGCAAAGGAAAAGACAAGGTAAATTAAAAACAAAAGGCAAATAAGGCATAAAATCATACGGAGACCAAAACCGTGGAGAATCTTGTGATTGTGGACTCCTGTGCCATGGGTGATATGATGACCTGCAGACCCAAGCTCCCTCCAATATAGCAAGGGACTGCCTTGGACTCTCCATTGGGTCCACATCTGAAATAGCTGAGATGCTAGGATGGATAAGAAGAGATAAACTTCTACCTTAAGTGCAGAAGGACAAGAATTGCAGCTTTGTAGTGTAAGATCATGCAGTAATTGCATATCAGTGCTAAAAATGGTAACAAGCAATAAAATTGTAACTCAGTCACTGCAGCTTGGGAGCGGTATAGTTGTGAATTAATACAACTATTAATAATACCATTATTAATACTATTAATACTAGTTAATAATACTATCAATAGTGGTGTGTTCAGTGCCAGTTTCTTAGAAATGTGTTTCTTAACCAATAAACCTCTTAACTACCTCCATGAATCACCTCAAGTCTCCAATCTAGAGATGGGAGCACTATGTATCTGCTGCTAAGAATGATGCTGTGTGTTTTTAACCAGCTTACTTTTTGTACTGAGCAATGTTAAGAAGGCTTAAGACTTTATGCTTATTAATACAAAAAGTATGTCACAAATCAAGTCACAGTATCTTCATGCTATTTCTTATCAGTTGCAAGATCAAACTGATTGGCAGAGAGTACATGAATCACTGTCAAATACAACATGTAATGTCATAATATTTAAGCTCTGTAAGCTAATTATGATGGAGTGTTTCCAATGGTCTTCCAAAAAGATGATTAGCTACATATAAGAATGAAAGACAATTCATAATTTAAGGGTAATCTTTAGTTAGAATGAGATTTTAAATGTCTAATAGAAAACCCAACATGTTGGAGGGTCAATACATTCCAGTGTGGCCTCAATGCAACCTCTCAGGGTCATGAAAGGACCAGTAGTATGTTTTGAGTCACCTTGTTGCCTCAATAAATCTGGAAGATGGCTAGTGAAAAATAATTTGCCATAAAAGATAATTTACAACAGATACAGAATAAAATTTACACTACTCAATTCAGGGATCCGTTTCTTAACTGTTTCTATAGAGAGCACTAATACTTGAAGAAAACTTCTTGCAGAAAACTTCTTTCCGTTTAGGATTTATATCATAGACAATTAATTTTAAACTTCCATTCAGGCAATGTCTTTCAGCTTGCCAGACAAATGGGAACTGTTGCTTACAACAGAGCAAGATCTGCTTAGGAGTTGATAGGGTCCAGAAGGAGGATATATTTCTTCAGAACAGTATGTGAGGTATTCACTGACAGAGCAGCTCAGGAGAACATTTCAGAGCAACTCAACCAGCATTAACAATGTTTACCTACACTGCAAGAACATGCCAAAGCCATGAGCCACTGGTAACTGCAACTGATAGATCTCTCTCATCTTATTTTCATTCCAACACAATGTGAAAACAAGGCAGCTTTCTCCCTCCACTCTCCACAACCTGGCATTTATCTTATTTATAACTTAAACACTGCTGTATATGGTGGATAAGAAGCAGTAAACAGCAGGAAAAAAAAGGTAAAGGTAAATTCATCAATTTTCATTACTCAGTTCAATGGAAAGCTCCTGATTTGAATAGCATGTTTATTAATAACACACCGTACATTTGGTTTTAATATCTGACTCAAATCTTGCACTGTGGATCACCATCTGGCCCAAGCAAATCAGCCATACACTGATAAACATTTAATGTCTTGGAGGTTGCAGAGTAGCTGACAGTTTTGCATTAAGCTACTCACATAAAATGGAGGAAAAGAACACAAGGAGTACTTTCTGAGCTCCTACTGATCCCCATTGCTCATTTTTATTTTCAGTGATTGCTTTCATATAAAGTAGCCAATGATTAATTTATAACTACCACAGACAATGTATTTGTAAAAGTTGCTTCAGCCACCCTTGCCTTGTGCTGACTCAAGTGTTCAACTCAGCCAATATTCCAGAAAATATGTTTTTCTCTAACAATGTTTCTTCACATAAATGTGTAAAGTTCTAAAACAAACTGGAGTTTTTACAGCAAGCACTTAACTTTGCACAACTGGGAGCAGAAGATAAATATCTCCTTTTACTTTTCCCCTAAGGTGTTCCTATACTGTGCAAATCAAAACAAGCAAAACAGCTTACCTGATCTGAAATGTCAAGCCTAGCCTTGTGATGAAGAAGAAAATCCACCACTGACACATGACCTCCCGCAACAGCAAAATGGAACGCAGTGCGGTTCAGCTGAAATAAGCAAAGCTTTGTTTGTCAAGTCTGTAATAAAGTTCATTTCCCTGCCCAGGTGATCAGGATTTTGGAATTTTCCGATTGTTACCAAATGTATCTGTTACTGTATACTATTTCATATTTCCCCTTCAGCAGTCACACTAGGTCTTTATCTACAATTTTGCTCCCTTCTGGATAGAATTTAGGTATTGATCTCAACAGATTTTTTTTAAAAAAAATGGTTTTGTTAGTCTACATAGCATTGTTCCTTTACTGAAATGTCAAAGAGGGATGAAGCATCAAACCGTCTAGAGAAGATGAATGCAGTACAAGAAGCATCCTTGTTTCCTATTTTATTATATGAATTGATTTGAAAAGCTGAGAACCAGATTTACACAATTAGATTTGCTTTTTGTATCCTCCTTTTCACTAAATCTCTGCAAAGCATGGCAAGGGTTCTCCCTCATTCAGTGTAAGTCACCTTCCCAGACTGAGTCATTATCTACGTAAGCGAAAGCTACTGCCTTGCCAGCAGTGAGTAATTTTACACAGGTGAATAGGTTCAATGTTTATCAGGAAGACTTGATTAATTGTTCTGTAAAATAATTAATGGTCTGAATTTAAAAGGGATTTGTTAAATTGAATTAAATTTCAGTGGAGACAGTTTGCTTTCAGTTAAAATCAACATAACTGGGTTTAATATAATTCACTGATAGTTTCCATACAAGGATGTATAAAGAGATTTAACCAATTAAATTTAAAAGTAGGTTTTGATCTGTCCTCTTATTCTTCTCTGCAGATCATCTGACTTACTCATGTGTGAGTTTAAATTTACAGCTATATGCATTAAAAACATAAAAAGGTGAGATTTATATTACGTATTTAAGACAGAAAAAAACCTCTTGCACAGAAATAGTTCTATAAAATCTCACCTTTGACAGCCTTGCTTATTTGGCTTGGGAGTACAGTGGAAGGAATGATCAACATGAACAAAAAGAATGGCCTTGCCAGTATAAGCTACATCCCAGTTAGGAGAATCAATCACAGCACAACCTCCACATAGCTATGCTAGTAATTCTCTCATAATACAGGTGTGATTTAAGGATGACAGAGTAAAGTTTCAAACTACTTGACTGGAAATGTATTTAGTTTAATTTCCTAAATTCTGGCAACAAATAAGGAAGGAAGAACTATTTTAAGTGACTTTTTGGAGTACTGTGCAATTGATGCAAACACTCTTCTTACTGTTCAAGAGAAGTTTACACAAAAGAAATTTTTGTCTCCCTCTCTTTTTCACAAACAAACCAGAGAATTCACATGTACTATTCAACAATCTCCAGTGGGGGAAAATGAACACAGTCATGGAAAAAGTTTTTTCGGAACCTATGGTTAACTTTGGATGTTCATGAGTAGATGATTCATATGTAACCACTAAGGGCATGCTATTATCCACAACTGCCAGTTTAATATCATGGCCACTCCCAGATTAATATCATGACCACTCTGTTGCTGTTGAACTACCTCTCATGTTGAACACAGCACTATATTTTGCTACTGTGAAGTATACATCCTCAGATTTTAGGCCTAGAGTTCAAGGTAGCATAATAAAAGCATTTTTATCTCTCTGGGCAAAATCTGAACTCTGATCTCAGCCTGGAGCCAGAGGATGTGACAGAATGCTCCCATGGCTCCATACAAACCAAAGGGTAATACTTCACCCTTGAAATTTGTGATGTTAGTAGCAAAAATTAATTCTTAAAGTGACTGTGAGGTAAAGTCCTCTCACTCTAAAAGATGAGGAACTGGAGAAATTAGTCACCAAAGAACACTGAGGAAATATTACAGTAGGGACACAACTGAGAAGTCCTTAGTTTCCAATGTGATAACCCGACCAGTGGCTAAATGCAAAAACCTGTGAGTTATGCTGCACAAATCCTAGTGTTCATGATGGATGTGTGAAATGTTTCTTAATCAGGTCCTAGGGGGGACTCCCACATTTCCACCACCTTGCAGTTGATGGGGCACACCAGCATGACGGCATTCCACCAAGCAACCCAAGGAGTCACGTTTCATAGCAGTGATCTGTCAGGCACTTCATACTCACAGTATCTACAGCATTTAAATTAACATTCTTTTTAAACAGCTTTTCCATGGTTTCCAAATTGTTCATTTTAGCAGCATATTGAAATTCTCTCTCATCTGGCAATACTGTGAAAAAACATGATGAAAAAATTGTATTATTAAAGAAATAGACACAAGCAATACAAAGGATAATGATACTGTTCTTACTTTCTGTTATTTGTCCTGATTCAATGTTATGAGAGTAATTTGCTTCTCATCATAGGAGTGTTTCTGGACTACCTTTTCCACTGCGCTAGTTTCAAATTTTAAGTGTAAGTAGAGGTAGATGTTTCAGAACATAGATTACCTTTGTTTGCACTGCTCATGGGAACAGTGTTTTTACAAAACTCTTGCCATCTAAATGGGTCCCATTTTATAGGCATACCAGTGAATGGTACAAACTGCAGCATTTATTTTTTGTTGCTTTGAGAAGCTACTCTAAAACAGAACATACCACCAAAATAAAAAAAAAAATGTGAAGCAGTAACCAAACGGTATGGCATAGCTGGAAAAACAAAACAACTGAATCCAACCAAATCAACCAGGTTTTACAGGGGTCAAAAAGAAGCAAACAAAAAGGTGTCTAGTTGAACTCAAAATCTGGCCACAGTGTGACATTCACTTTTAAACTGAGACCTTTCCTAATGTCTCAATTCAAAAATGAACATCTGTTTGGTCAGTTAAAGTAGCTGCAACAACATATTCAGTAACTTTGGAAAGTAATATGCCAGTATCTTGTAACTGGTTTAGCTGGGGGTCAGAGTATTTTTCATGTTTCTACCTTAACATTTGATTAATCACTTAGAAAAAAATAGTATAGCCTTAAATTGCTTGCAAAAATGTTAGTAGATATCTTTAATTTCCTAGCTTATCACACTCTTCTGTCTAGAATATTTTGGCCTGAAAGCCACTTGTCCAAAGATACTACCAAAGAGGACAGCACTCTATTGAACCAGGAACTGCAGCAATTAACTATTCCTTAGAGGCCTCTCAGGCAAGTTCATCTTACTGCATTATGTCCAAGCTCATTAATGCCTAATAAGAATACAGCTTGAGGCAGATGACTGCAGAGCATACTAAGGAAAATCAGTATGGCATTCACTTAATTGCATTTCACATGTTACCCATGGCTATAATCTCAGGGGGAATAATCACAGTTGTACTGTAACAGAATGAGTTAGAAATTAAATTGGATACTTGCAAAGGTATTTCCAGTTTTTCTATGAAATTACAGAAGCACCTCAAACAAAAGAAGCAACCTCCCAAATTTCTCTGCAAATCATAGAATATATTTTGCTTGTATTACAAAGCAGTTCCAAATAAAAAGGCACCCCTGGCACCTGTGACAAGGAGCACGGTTGACTGCAAAATCAGCATTATGAACTTTGAATAAAGGAGTCTTTGAAGAATAAATGTCTCACTCCTAGTTTATATAGCCAGAAGTATCCACCAGAGCTTTCCTTAGCTTAATTTCAATTCATATAACAAATGGTCAGAGGATACTTTGCTCAGGACAAATCTGTGGCAAAAGTGGAAACAAAATGTACAGCACTAAGCTGCAATTAGTTACAATAAGGCCACATTTGTTCCTGCTGACTGCTGATGAACATCACACATATGTCTTACATAAGGATGCAAAGACAAACGCATCTCAGGACATTCAGGAATAACCCCAAGCATTTACTCAACACTGCCTTCAAGAAACAAGACAAAATTATGTTTCTTTACTATATCTGCATTAGCGAGGACAGTTTTTTTGTAGTTCTGACAAAGAATTAATAACTGATCTTTTCTCTCCTGTCCAGAAGCAATGAATTGGCTCTGTGTTGTTAGAAAGACCTTGTGTTCTGGGTATCATGTTTCTTAGTAATCTCTCTCTTAATGCCTTTAATAAACTCATGAGTTAAGAAGAGCAAGGATCCAGACACACCATGACACTGATTTGTTGCCCAAACTTTTGCTGCTTTTTCAAAATGAATTTTTTTCCCCATGTATGAAATCACAGCAGTAGAGAGCTGTCAGACTACAGATTTATGGAAACTCTCTATCCAAGTTGGGGTCCCCAAGATTTGGCACTCCTTGTGTCATTAGTAATCACTCTATTTTCAAGTAATAGTAGCAATCAATTATCCACTTGTCTTTGTCAGGTTTTTTTAGGGGCTATTTTCTATGGCTTCATACAAAGCATCTGGGCTTGTTGCCCTACAGCTTGTATCATAGCTGTATATTTATATTATAACAATAAAATAGTTATATTCAATTTCCTTTGCAGAGTGTCATGGCAGCAGTATATTAAATGTCCTAACATTGTTCATCTCTTGGAAGGGCAAGAAAATAAAAAGTGCAGAAAAGTAAATTGCTTTGTTGGCCTCAAAACAGAAAGTGAGGTACCTTCAATTCTTTTCTCATATTTATGTATTCTTTTAGAGGCCTCATTCTGTCTTTCATTAATAACCCAAATATGGATGATCTCCAATGAAGTGAAAAAGTGCAGCAGAGATTTCAGTACTTATAGACAATGAAAATCCTTGCATGTGTGTATTCCCCCACCTCCCCTGTCTGTTTCTAATTTCCTGTTGTGGTGTCCACACGATGAAATCCAAAATTATCTCAAAAAGTACATGGAAAAACCTGAACTGGCTGAAGATTGCAAGGAGGTAAAATGAAAACATAACATTTAGATTCAAAAGGCAATAAAATTATTTTTACTGCATTGTTTCTAAAAATTAAGTCATATATTTAATCATTTGACAACCTTTTCAATGTTTACTATGTTTTCTTGTTATTTGAGATAAAAATTTCTAGGGCAATTCATGAGAATCTTTTTCTAAAATAATAATTTTCTGATTCAAAGAGGTCATAGGAAAGCCCACCAATTGAGTCCAACAGTGATATTTTACCAATTTCTTTCTTTTCCTACCCTTTTTGCCAGCCTGGAAGCAGGAACCACAGCTCGAGAGAAGGGCTCCTGGCTATCACGCTTCGATCACAGGACAAGGACGCGCCAGGGTTTCACAGCTACCGCTCAGCTTCCACAAATCACGTCTTTTCACTAACTGCAGCCTACGCCAGAGCAGTCTGGTCTTTCATAGACTGGTGTGCAGGATGAAAGCTGGAGAGCCCATCACTGAGACTTGTGCTGCTAGACTGCAAGGTCCTCTGATTGCTGCGTGTCCCCAAAATAGGGGCCCAGATCGGCTGTGGGACGGGTGGCAGGGGCTCAGCCCCAGAGGCGTGATTGTTGCCAGCGAACTCACCCAGAGCAGTTCAGGGGAGAAGCAGGGCACCGGGCAGTTTGCAGGACTTCTCTTTTGGAAGGCAATATGCCAAAATCAGTTTCCGACCCACATCCACACATTTGCTCATGTCTTTCACTACATATAAAGCAGCTCATGTTTAACCTCGTCCTTTCCAACCACCCACCGCTCATTTTGTTCTCCGGTCAAGGCAAAAAGCGGGTTCGGGAGGGTCCCACCGCCCCGGCAGCCCTGATGGGGCTATGCCCGCCGCACAGGGGCCCCCCGGGCTGCCTCGCCTCCAAGCCCCCGGACTCACGGCCCTCATGGCTGGCTGCCATGGCTCCCCGCACGGCATCCTCCTCGGCGCGGAGCAGGCGGCTCAGACCCTTCATCGCTGTCCCAGGCTCCTCTTCCTCCTCACGCCAGAGAAGCGGCCCCAGGTCCGTGTGCGGAGGGAGGTGCCCTGTGCTGGCCCCGACAAACCGGTTCTGGGGCTGGAGGCCTCACACACCCCTGCGGGCACGCCTGCAGCAGCACCCACTGCCTGGACACACCGGCCCAAGGGGCAGAGGTGGGGAGCAGCTTCGGGAGTTTGCTCTAAAAGCAAATCACACATGAAGCCTATCGCACACGAAGAGATTTCACATTCTTTTCTCCTTTAAACAGTTTCGATACAGATAGGCTGTAATATATAAAAAAATCTTTACATTTGATACACCTTAGCCTGATAATTACATCAACTGTACTTAAAGTAGGTGAACATTACTCAGCCAAAAAAACCCTGAAACCCTGTGAAAATACACCCAAGTGAGAGGAACGAGCAACTGATTTTGCCATAGCTGAATTATGGAGGTTTCACTTCTTGCTTCCTATCAAATGTTCCATCAAAATTCCTTAAGAGGAAGTTTTACTTCACCAGTATGATGACTGGGCTAGTAATGCAGACCCCGTTGCTTTCAACATTATTGCTCCTTCTCAAAATGAGTGAGACAACTATGGAGTGATCAGGTTTGCCTACAAAGCTGGCACCAAAGGAGGAATAGAGCTGCAGCCTCATGCAGAGCATGAGTTACAGTAAAATCATAATTTTACAGTCAGGAAACACCAGCTGCTAGCTTCCATTCTAGTTACTAACATACAGTACTATTTCAGAGTATATCCTACGAATATAACTATATGGGCTCAAATTTTGCAAACAGCAAGTTTACTACATTTTCTACTTCCCACAATAGTGACTCTTTCAAATGGCTCCAACAAACTGCAGAAAGACTGATGCAGAAACCCAGAGAGATGCAGAACCCAAAACAAAGTGCAGAGCAAAGAAGTAATGTAACATATTCCTCACTTGCCTTCACAGCATCTTTGACAGGAACTTAAGAGAACTTTCTGTAATATTTAGCATTAAAGTAACATTAGTAATAAATACATAAATGAACCAATATAAAGATAAAACGTAAGGTTAAGACCCAAGCATGTTGAATAGTGCATAAAGGAGAAAAAGCAAAAATTATCTCCTGTAAAAGAAGGTGAGATTTGAAGTCTAAGTAGTATTTTTTATTAAACTGTGTACTAATCTTACTAAACTGTGTTCTTCAACTTAAAGCATGAAACTACAGGATTCTGAGTCCTCTAGCGCATGAATTCTTAGTCTGTTCAACTGCAGCTCCTTACAGTTACCCTCATCCCTTATGGTTACAGCTGCCTGTTGTCACCTGCCTTTGCTTAGGAGTAGTAATTAAAACAGTGAAATGGAGAGGCCCACCCTCAACAGGTGCTCGTGTATACGAATGGAATCAGAATGACATGGCACAGATCCCCACACCACCAGCCTGATGACAAACCTGGGCCACTGCAGCAGCTCTCTAGGCTGACTTTTTAATAACTCCAGCCCTTGGTTCAGATCTGCAAACTACAATGTGTGAGAGGGAGAGAAACTGGCCTGTGATAAACCATCTCCAAAATAATTCCAAGGTGGATCAACCTAGAGGGAGAACATGTCAAGCCCAAACTCTGTCCTGCTCATGTTTCTGCCTGTTATCAATACTTCAAAATTATAGTTCTATGACACTTCATTTTTAAACAGATGGAAAGACAACTTCCGAGGCTTAGTCAAACTAACTTAGTTTTTGCTAAGTAATGTTTACATAAAAATACACAATTTAAAGATAAACACACAATGACAAGATAATACTTGGATTCTACACTTTATTGAATCAGACAGGTACATACTAATAAAGGGAGGTGTTCACTTTCTAAACAGCAGTGGCAGGTAATTTTTCCTAAGTTGCTTTTATGTCTTTCCTATCAAAAGTTTCCAGCTCCCATCTCTGTCAACAGAACAGTTCATGTTGAATGCTCATTGACCTGGCTCAGAAAAAGTCAACTGAATCAATTTGCACAGTCTGAACTAGTCCAGCTGATTTGGTCTGAGGAAGATAAGGGAGCACTGACATGAAGTCAAATGACAGAGCTGTGGGTACAGTGGCATCTGGCAAACAAACAGATGAGCAGGTTGAGATGGTGTCATCATTCCAGTAATTTTGGAAACAAAAAAGCACATTCTGGACTTAACCTGGGAATCTAAGACATACCATGTACATACTGGACTAAAAAACAAGAAAATCCCCAAGTACTTCGAATATAGTTAAACAACGAAATAGATGTTCCTAAAGTAGCCACTTCTTTACAAGAGTTTGCAATTAAAAAGCAATTTATATTTCATACAGGGTTTAGCACTGTTTGTATAACATCTAAGAAATTTGCTGTCATAATAAATTGTCATATAAATATTTAATTACAATAAAATTCCTTTAAGCATTTTGTCATGAACAGAAAAAGCTAAAGAGTGTATTTTAAATATTTGCACTTAATTCCTTCCTTCAACATATGCACTGATAAAATATAATTTATTCATAAATACAAAACAATTTTAAAGAGAAAGATAGGTAAACAGTAAGAAGGTTCATCATCTTGCATATTTGCACATAATTCATTGTTATTGCACCATAAGACTTTTTATTCAACGTAAATTAAGTGCTACTGACTTGTAACAATTTCCAACTGTGAAGAGTTCTCAATCTCTTTGGAAAAGTCAAGGATCAAGATCAGCATTTGTCTGACTACCATGGAGGAATCCTTCTCACAATTAACAGTTTTAATAACATTTTCTAAATCAGTGAAGTCATCCCATATCTCACCACAATGAGATGGACAGGGTTGGTCCACCATTTCTTACTGAAATAATTTGCAGTAACAACGAAAGCTTGATAGTGCTCCAAATTCTTGTTCCTGTCCTTTGAATCCCAATAAATTCTTGTGTTCATTCAGAAAACATTTGTAAGCTGAAGTCAAGCAACTCAGCTCTTCCTTGTTATCACACAGACAATATAATAATTAAATTTGGCATTGAATTGTCCAAGGAAGTGTCAGCCTGAGCTACTATGATTACCACAGCGAGGATGGCAGGTCAGGTGTGGTCCTGAGAGAGGATGGCAGGTCAGGTGTCTTGAGAGAGCCTTCAGTAAGTACTGTGGAGCACCCTACCTAATGATTCCTACTCTCCAGGGAGCTTGCGCTACAAGCTTGCTCAACGGCAGCTCTACCCAACTTGTTCTGTTTTTTGAACAGCAGAGAGAATTCATGAGGCTGCTCATGGCTCTCAGAAAGTTCCACATGTTCAGTAGAAACAAAATTGTAGTGCTAGAGAACTTGATTCTTGGAAACAACTGGGGAAAAAAAAACGTACCATCAAAAAAAAATTTTACATTTGCACTTCTTCTACCTCAGACATCATGTTCATTCTATACACACATTCAATGGTTCCAAAGTGACACGCACCTGAATCCAGCCTACCAACAATGCTAAATTAATTTGCAGTCATAAACCCCTATGAAATACTTCATATAGAATATGTTGCTACACAGTTATTTAAAAAACATTTTGATTGTATGCTTGGAATTGCTCGACTTGGCCTTTTTTGATACTGATTGTGAAGTTGTTAATCCAGACCTGAAGTTAAAGAAAAACAAAACAAAACAAAACAAAAGGAGGTTAAAATATATAATGTATATCTATACAATGTTTACAACACTGAATATTTTTCTAAACTTCATTATTTTAAAATGAGTCATGTACTCAAGCTTCCAGAAAACCCTTACCTTTTTGTTCCTTGCAATGGATTTGTGCATTGCTGTTCTTTGCTTAAACCTCCTTAAAAGGAATTGGAAACAACAAAAATTAATTACTTCAAGAAAAAATGCTTCAGAAATTACATACATGGCAGAATGTTTTTTACAACATAAGTGAACCTTATCGGTCTCAAGAAGCAGATACTATTTCATTAGCTGCCGTCTGAGTATTGTAGTTTCTATTAACATTTTCAAGAGAAAACCAAAATGCCTTTAGTTTATTGAATTCTAAGGGATTATTTTGAACCTTTTACTTTAGGAGTTTTCAGAAATATTTCAGCATAATTTAGTGGATTTTCAGTGGTAGTTGGAAATTATGTTTTTAATTTTTTTATTCTGCAGAGGGAAAAAAAGAATCTGCACCAACAGTAAATCTTTAATTTAAATCAAAGTCTGCTTGCACATGTAACAGTAACACTGTTTATAAAATTTTCTGTGTTCATATTTTAAGTCTTAATTGCATACTGAAAATTCTAACATGCTAGTATTTTAATCTCCTCTTATAAAGCTCCCATTATAGATTAAGGATAATTACATTAGGCAGATACTTAACTACTTGCACATGTCTTCTAATCCGACCAAAGAATAACTCTTCATCAAAGAAAGAAACTACTTGAGTAAACATCTACTGGTTTGGCATGTTACAAGTGCAGTTATGTGATATATTTTATATTTATATACAACAGGCTTGGAAGTTTCTGCCTTTAAACTCCTAGCTCACCATCTCTCTGCTTTTGCTAGCACATTACATAACAGAAATTTTCTGTCACCTGAATCTCTGAAACAATCCAGGTTGAAGATGTTTTCATTATTTTTCATTTTAATCTGGGTGGCCTTGCAAACACCTTTCTGAACATGGCTGGGGGTAACAAACAAATCATTTACAGAAATGAGCAGCAGTTCCTATGTTACCATTATGGCAAATGAGAGGACACTGTCTAACTACCATCACAGTCATAAATCTAGTTTCTCATGAGAACTGATTTGGTATTTTTTAAAAATGTTCACTCTTACACAGGCCTTACTAAAATGAGCTTGTAGCAAAAATAAAGTCCCAAAAAGTTCAAAGTAAACCACTACCACACTATTTTAACTGTACAAGCAGATAACTTGAATAATAAATATATTCTAGTGCATATACTCACCAACTCTATTCCAGTTTTCTGTATTGTAATTCTCAGTAGGAAAATCTTTTTTTTCTGTCAGCTCCTGGATGAGGCCTTTATTTAAGCAGACATCCACATGCCTGTTAAATGACACAAGACTGGTGGTTTTCTGTTCTGTATTACAAACTGGACAAACAAGAACACTGTCTTCTTTAGCTTCAGAGAAACAGGATAAACTAGTTCCTTCTGTATGTTCAGTCTTTTCAAACTGGTCTTCATTGCCTTGAGATTTTCTTTTGGGGAAGAGACACTGTTTCATACACACATTTCTAGCAATGTCACTGAGATTGCTAGGCTGTTGCTCTCTGTGAGATTTATCAGATATTATCTGAGCAAATGTTTCTGTGCTATTGTTAGTAAAGCTGTCAGATGTACTTGCAGACTGGTCTGTTGTTGCTAATTGATCTGTTTTATTTCTCTGACATTCATCAACATTTTCATTTTTAAATTGTGGAAGAGAGTTGAGTGTATCTTTTCTTGATCTGTCATTCTTGGATATTTCCACAGTATCTTTAACAAATGTCCCATTGAGGCACTCATCAATATGTCTATTAAGTTCTTCCAAATTATTGCTGCTTTGCTCTTCAAAGCAAACAGGGCAGGTGAAGATCTTACAAACATTAGAACTCTGTAAACCTGTGACTTTCTTTGTTTCTTCCACAAAATTTTCTGATGATTTCCAATCATGACAGATCTGTTTACCTACAGCTCCATTTGGAGCAAGACTCTCACTGTTTAGTAGCCTTGCTGCTCGCTTTTGATCAAAAAAACTCCCTCTATGAGATGCTTCTGAACTTTTTGTACAATACTCTTGGTTGGACTTCTCTGGCTGAAGCCTAAGGAAACCAATTTCTTTTCCTGATTTTAAGAAACTCATAATGCTTTTTTGTTGGTACTTCTTTTCTTCTTCACTTAGAAATCCTGATACTCGTACACCTAATGATGAAAAATAAATTTATAACAATAATTTTATGAGAACTTACTACTAACTATTATTTAACACCTTTTGAGGTATATACCCACTCAATAATAGTGCAATTCATTTCTAAAAGGTGGCTATACTACTTGCAAACACTAAAAGTGGATCACAAGGTCAATATAATTTTATCAGATGCATTTACTTGCCCAACCATATTATTAACATCCCTTAAGTTTTAACTGACTGCACTGAAACATGAGGCTATAAACTTAACATAGTTACTTAAAATTAAGTCTAAAAGAGTTTTGCATGAATTTTCCCCACAAAAATACTTATTTCTTCAGCACATTTTAATATCTTAGGCAAATAAGTTTTATACATCACTAATTGTTTGAAGCAGAATATATAGGTACCTGAAATATAAAGGTCTTAGGGTGAAAATGAAGTTTACTTTTGTCAGAATTGTTTGCATTTCTTGCAGAACTTTGTACTTTAAGATCCATAAGCACTTCTGTTGCTGTGGTGCAAAGGAGATTTAAAAGCTCTTTTAAGGCAGCAGAATTAAGCACTGCTATGATTCAAGATTCTGCTCTCATCCTGATGTATATATTGTTCCATAAAACAAGTCCAACCTCAATTAGTAAAACATTCCTGAGTCACCACTCAGCACTCCAGATCTGTTTCAATTTGCAAAAACTACCAGGATAACAGAGAAAGGATAATAAACTTACAGTGATTTTACTTTAGAGTGCAATGCATATTTTTTGACACACTATAAGATCTCATAATTCTGAAAAAGAAGAACGAGTTTGAAATATTTTTACCCATAAGTCTTATCCGTAGAGGGTGAGGAGCAACACTATCAATTTCTATTCTTAACAAGTCTTTAGCAACAGCAAATATTTCCTCCTCAGTAGAAACAGAAGACAGGACCGTTGAAGCTCTTGTTTTAACTTCAAAGTTCACATTCTTTAACTTCAAGGTAACAGTTTTACCCTAGGAAAAACAAAAAATAATATAAAAAAGGAAAAAGGTTAAGCATGCCATAGAAACAAAAACAATTACTATGTAGCATCTATATGGACCCTTAAGCCATAAGCAAGACCCCTGTGCTTATCTGTGCACAGCAAGGGGCACTACCAAGAATTTGCTGGCAAGATTCTGTATTTGCCCCTAACTCTTGAAGTCAAATTCTCTGAACTGGGTCATTTGGCTACAATTCTCAGCAGACCATGTGCCACCAGTGCATGTTCAACAGAGTTCATGTTTTGCCTACAGGCCACTTCTACCCTAAAAAATTATTTCATCATTCCAAAACTTCCAATGTCAGATATCCTAACTACAAAGGATGCAAAAGTGATACCCTATTATGGGTTTGTTGAAAACTTCCTTCCTCCTTCATAGTGCTATCAGAGCCACACAGCTTCTGTGTTTGGCACAGATATTCTCCCTGGCATTTGTATGATTTATCATGTCCATCCAAATGCAAATAAATAGCATTCCCTTTCTGATGCCTTTGTAAGCTTATCGCATTGTCCTTCTTAGCTGATCATTAACCTTCCAACCTGTCATCTTTTGAGATAATATTTTATGGCTGAAGAAGACTAACCATAATTCTTTTACGTCTTAAGTGTTATTCCTTGCTTTAACACAAGGACCTCCAAAGAAAATACTGTTCTTTCCAGGTAATAAACAGAAATCTGGGGAGAAGAAATAAAGGGATGGTTTCTATCATTGCTACCCCTGAATGAATATGTGAATAACTTGTCAGCAAGTTCAGCACACACCAGATTCTCAAAATACACAACTGGCTCCTGACTGGATTCTGTATAAATATGGGGCAGAAATACAGAGTTTTAAATACATTAGTGTTACATAATTGTCCAAAGCATGGCTGATAGACAGTCACTTCCATTACTCCCTTACAAAAAAACACTGCTTTTAGCAAAAAATGTTTATAGGCTAAATAACTGGTCGATAAGTTTACTTTTTTTCCCACACATGTTATTAGATAGACACTCCACAATATCAAAAAGCTGCTTATATCATTCTAAGCATCTGCAAATTAAACAATAAAGACTTCTAAAGATAAATTGCATGGTATGATGCTGCTGAAAGCATTTACACTAAGCTGTATTTAATAAGTTGGAGTGCAAAGTTCTGTCTTTTTGAAGTAACCAGAATGATATAAATACCTTAAGTCCCTCTTTCTGTAGCTCTTGAGAAAGGTCTCTGCAGAGTTCTCGACACAAACTGTACTGGTCTTCTGCTGTGTTTATTTCACTGAATGTTCTAAGACAGACATGATCTTTTATCAGTATAAATCCTACTATATGTTCATATATAACTGCCTGCAATCTAAAAATATTTTTCATACAGTTAAGCTAAACTTCATCAGAAGAATGTTGTATAGGCTTGAGCATTTACTTCAAGGAAATATTACTATTAATAGGAATATTTTGTTTGCAAAATGTTTGCAAGGCCCTTCAAATAATTAAATCATTTGGCTTCAATTTTTCACACACTATTTGAAAACATATCAGATTTAACGTCAGTAATGCTCAAATATTTGCAAGACAGAATACTAACACTAAATGAATTCATAGAACCAGCCAAGTTATTTGTGTTTAATCTCCTTTCTGATGTTACACTGTATAACACCAGGAGAAATTCAGTACTTGAAAGTCAACATTAGAGCCAAATATCAGAAATAAATAATGCAGATGCTAAGAAAAAGGATGCCAGCTAGGATAATTATGTCTAGCCTCAGAGGAGGAAAAGCTATCTTTCTGCCAAAAATGTTGCCAACTGCCTTTGCTAGAGATTCTTAGTAGGGAAATTACAGGTTTTTGTGAGGTTTTTTTGTTGTACATTTGCTGTTTAGTAATAACGTGAAAGGAAACCTTCAGTTAGTAGTGGTTTTAAGAGAAATAGGAAGCAAAAATTACAGAGAGCAAATGCTTTTGGAAAGGTCTCACAGATCCATTTTTTCATGTCAGGCTTTATATTTCTGAGTGTTAAGTCCATATAATTGCACTGGATTTCACATTTCTACGTTATATTCAGGTTTACTCTATTGTATTGGAAAGGCTTCATCTATGACTATTCACATTCCCCTAAGAATGTTTGCATGCTGCCAAAGTAATGGGATGAATATTTCCCTGTGGGTCCCACACCATTATCCAAGGAATAACTCATGCTATTCTGGCAATGTTGTAGTGATTGGGAAGCTTTAAAAGTCCAAGGTTTGGAAGGAGCAGTATAGAGAGAATGCTATTTCAGGACTCTTCCCCCCCATATAAACTAGTTCCACAATCTCATCAGCTTGCAAACCAGCACAAGACTAATGCTATACATTTCTCACGTGTGATGGTACCAAAGTCTTATGGGGCTTACTTCAGCTACTCACAACTATTAAGTCTCAACAGGACTAAGCATTTTTTCTTATCATCTTTTCTAAGAAAATACAACACATGAGCGTAGGGATAATTATCGTGGTGCTCTACAGATTCTCCCTGCAGCACTTCCTTTTTTGAAAATGAACTTTTGGAAACAACAAACACCACCTTTTTAAGGAACCTTACACTAACAAAAACCTAGAAGTTAGGAAATGCATGTGACTGCAGGCTATTACACTGATATTGACATTCAGCTGCAATATATAAAAAAAAATTAAGCCCTTATATATTTCCACCCTATCTTAAAGCTTCATGATCACTTTGATGTCTTAAAGGCATTAGCAGAATCGGATGATAAGAAAACACACTCACTGACAAAAATGTCTCCATAGTATTCTACAGCCAAAGGAATAAAGTAATGAAAGCTTGAATCTAATTTAGTGTGCTTATTGTATATGTGAGTTTTTAACACATATAAGTATACATAATGAAATTATATGGCTAATAAAAGTATACGCTACACGGTATGTAGTAGTTTTCATAATTAATGCAATTTTTCTCAATATTAAAAAGGCATACCTTTCAGTGCTCATACTTTTTCTTTCTCCATCCCTTTAAAAAGAAAAGCAATTTATTATACTCACTTTACATAGAAATTATATTTTCAATAAACTCTGAGTCAACCAATTATGCTTCAATAACTAACAGCAACCTCTTCCGTAAAGTCTGGACGTTAACTTTTTCTACAAATCTTGTACATCAAGTTTAAACAAGTGCTAAATGGGGATTTAAAAAAAACTTCTGTAGATTAAGTAAAGACACAGATCAGCAATAGATGTCAATAAAAATAAAGAGTTTGTAAAAAAAAACCCAAAACAGACAAAAAACACACAAAAAAACCCCCCACCATGCCTCCACCCTGCAACTCACCTCTTATATCAGGAGTCTTATTTAAGACCAAAACTAACTACAAATCCTATGCTGTCTCACCTTGCTGTAACTGTGAAGCTCTGCTATTAAAATCCCGAACATACGTGTATATTTGAGTATTTTTTATCTGAGGAAATAGTTTGCTTTCTGTCTAAATGATTGTTCAGGTTAAAGTTGAAATTTCTTAGACATTAAACCCATGGAAAATGTGTTCCCTGTATGATGATAACCTTTACTTCTGAAATGGTCTTTTTTTGACACTACAACACCTAACTAGGGTGAAGAGTAAGGGGAAAGAGTGCACCAACTATTAAAAGACTATTTAAGGTCTGCTTATGTATTAACAGAAACAAATATTTAGAAAACTGGGCTTTATCTTTTATCAGGTCACCTTTACAAAGTCAATCTTCCCGTACAGTTTTTTACAAGACAACACACCTCTGAACAGAAAGAAAACTAACAACATAAACATTTGTGCTAGCACATTACTGGGCTTCAAACTGTTTACTGTATATATTATTTTGCAACAAAATGCTACGGTTTGCTGGGTTTTTTTGAAAGAACAAGTGTTCCATCTTTGTATCCAGGACAGGCTTAGAAATTACAAATATTATTCAAGAGATGTATTCACTAGTCAGACTGACTTCTCCTCAATAGGAGGCTAAAAGTCATTAAAGTAGGGTGAACCTTAAAGGAGCAGATATTAAGAAGGATATAAAAATCTTCAGTTCTATTCCACCGAATTCACATGTTGATACTACAATATATATGTAATCCTCATAGAAGACACATAAACTTCACTTACTTTCATTAGAAATATGACACTTTAGCACCAGAGAAGATCAAATACCAATGCAATTTTTATTACAATCAGATAATAATAAACACCAATGAATGTGTATTGTTTTTATCGAGAAAACAGGAGTGAACACCTCTGCTTAGGACAATTCAGTTCTGCTCAGCTATTTTCATAATTATGAGGCTATCCTAAATGATCCTCCCCTGATTTCTTGATATACACTTATGTACAATTTCCCTGACAAGACGTTTTTGGATTTCATATTAAGACATGGCTGTACAAACCTTTGCTTTTTCATGTTTGGTTGTTGTATCTTAGCCAGAAGTATAACACCAACAGATGTCAAGAGATTTTAAAAATATGTTAAACTAGCCATATTTCCATTATATTTGTCAATAAAATAAAATGTACATTATGCAACATACACAAGGAAACATTTAGAAAATTTTTAACACAGGAGGAAAAAAACCCCAAAGCATACTTTTCCAAATGTGTTGAGCCCAAACCAAGGGAAATATCCAAGAAATTCCGCCAAGATACTTCTGAAAACAGAAGAGAAAGCAGTGCCCTCTGCTGGTAAAGTTCTGAGCAAGTCACAATTCCAAGGGCTTTTAACATCTTCTCTGTTACTTTTCCTATGCCTGGCACCTAAAAAAGAGTAAGTAATGTTATACTGGAAACTTTCCATTTGTAGATCCATTACCAAGAACAATTTAAATCAAGAACTTGGAAGACTACCCAGAAAACTGTATCCTTTCAGTAGAAATTTTCCTTTCAGAACAGAAAAAACATACATGACAGCAGAGTAAATCTCATGGTGTCTCTTACCTTTCTAATGGGCAAATCTTTCAGGAAGTCTAGCACTGCTTGTCTCTCAGGAGTAATTCTGTATTGCCCATTAGGCTTATTACGATCACTGCACATTTTTGCTAACATTGTATTTGGTGCTATTCCTTAAAAACAAACAAACAAACCTCATATTTAAAAAAATACAAGACAAAGTTTAATTTTAACGGTCCAATATTTAAAAGCAAAGGAGTAGCCTACATATTTGGCAAAGACTATAATAAGGAAAAGAATGACAATAACTGATAACCAGACTTGATCCAATTCTGCAAAAAATTTTGAGATGGACATCAGAGAACACAAAAACATGTAGCAGATTAAATATAACAGATAAAATTTACTTTCTATTTTAAGATAGTCAGGATAACATAACATGATATGATTATGGTGAGACAAAGGAAATGCTTCCAATGGCAGTTATAAGGAACTCTTTAGAAGAAGATCTTTCTTCCTTGTATTTCAGAAAAAGATTTTTTTCACAAAATTTACCAAATTTTAGTATTTTGTGAGCTAGCACTGCAAGTAGTAACTTAGAAATATATATATTTCACAGACACTGGTAGGAATGAGGAGAGATGGCTCTTTTCTATCAAAGTATCCGTTTTTACAAACGAGTTCTGGAATTGGTTTAACAAGAAAATTAAATAACTCTGTGCTAGAGTCCTAGTGGTCCAACTTTTGATTTGCACACTGATTAAACATTATTCAAGATGGTAGAAATACTTCTACTTACTATTGATTATGAGTATTTTTTCAGTTAGCTTTCTAATTGGTTTTCATTGTTGGGCTTAAGATCCCTGATTGCACTTATAAAAGCTCCGTTTATTTTCTTAACACAAACTTATCCTTAGGAAGACAAAATTGTAGTAAACAAAATTGGTATTTGTCTACCATTTGTGAGATACCATACATGGGCGGAAGACTCATCCGGCTTCCTCTTACAAGCCGTTTCATTACCTCCGCTTACATATCACATTTCCTTGGCCTTCTGCATCTGCTTCATAAAGCTCAGCATTCCCTGATGCCTCACTGACCTGGTTCACATAGCAGTAGGATGGCTTCCAAACTATGTGGCTAGGGACATACACTGGTTTTAGTGACCTAATGCAGATTATAATCAAAATATTTGAGATTTAGAAGTAGATTGCCTGAAGTCAAGACATAAAATTGACTGGTAAATATTAAAAGGCTACTGAAGAGTTTGTTAAGTTCAACACATATTTACTTCTCTGAAAACTAACACTTTAATGAATTTTGATATTGTCTTAAACAAGAAAGAGTGTGGAGAACTCAGAAATACGTAACAATATGGATCTGCTATTCAAATTAAAAGCAGTTTAGCAATCAGTGACAGATTTCACTGTGATCCACTGGCTCACAGAAACAATTTACATGAGGCACTGAAATAAACAACCACCTGTGCTAAGATCAGCTTGGGTGCACTGGTCATTTTTCCACATTACTTACTTGTATTTCGAGAACAAAGAAGCAAAAAGATAACTGTTTCAATGATTAAAAAAAGAGAAAAAAGGAAAACAAATAGCGGTGGCTTTAATAGCTATGAAGTCTCTTGAAACAGTTTAAAGTCACAGTTTTTGCAGAAGAGAGCACGTACATGCAAAGAGAGCATATTTCTTTGCAGCACAAGAATGCTGTGGCAAGGTTAAATTCTTAATTAATGCCCTCTGAGATTAGAGTAGAAGACATTTTGGAAATACAAAGATTTATTATTATTCATATGTGTCTGAATACCTGCACTAGCAGTCAGCTGAGTTTTCTGCTCAATCCTAAAGCGAATTTCCTTCACAACTTCCTCTGCAGAAGTACCAAAGACAACTGAATTTTCTACTGATTGACCTCTTTGTTTAAGGTGAGATGTGTTGTCTTCAAACAGCACCGGTGAAGAAGAGCATTCACTTTCATTAAATTTGTCAGACATATTCATATCATCTTTATCTAAGACAGAAGCACAAACAATTAATACATCCATATATAACATCCTGATTTCCTTCTGCAGTGGTTGTAGAGTTCATTAGTGGATTTATTTCTTTCTATTTTTATTTAGACATTGCTTTTTTTGTTTGTTTGTTTGAAGACATGAGAGTCATAACTGCTTTGTTTTTAAGATGTTTTGAACTTGGCTGAGATTGGAGGAATTAGCTAGAAGACTGGACATTAACTTCCAGAAAAGCAAAAAGGTTTAATGGCCTGTTGCTGTAGCAGCCAAAAAACATCAAGATTTTGGCTTTATTTTCCTTTCATATCAGATTGAAGGCCAAATGCTCTCTTTTTCTGGTGGAAATGAAAAACTTTTGTAGAAGTTTTTTCAATATTCTCCAAAGAAAATTAGGTTTCTGGAATATCTGGTTCTAGAACCATCAGCCTGGTGAGCTTCTCATTTTCAACCGCAGTCACAGGAGAACAAGTAATTCAGCAGTCCTTTGTCTGACTTTACAAACATTACTTTTACAGTTTCACATTCCAAGCACTTGTTTGGGTTTCAGGGGAACAAGATGTCAAAGAAGTATGAAGAAGCATATGACTACACACCAGTGATATTTATTTTGTAAAGATCATGCCAGTTCATTATTATTTTATTAATACTTTTCTTTATTATCCTCTTAATGACTATTCAGATAATTTCTGAACAGTCATAATATAAACGTTCCAGTTAGTGCATCTATCAACCATTTCACCACACAATTTCGTTTAGAAAACCCAGCACCACCTATTACACCTTTTACTCATGTTAAAAAAAAAATATCCTCCAAGTCCAAATCATTAGCAGTATACCTTTTATTAAAAGGTGAGCAATAGAGGAAGTTGACCTCTAAACTTAAAATATGAGGTGGAGAATATATGCAAGGATTTAAGTGTTTACACCTTCAATGGGTGCAGCTTATCTGAAGCTTATGTTATGTGCATGTGTGACCGGCATCCCCCAATCGCAGCTCCTGGTACCATGATCATCGTGACCGACGCCATTTCGGGAGGCGAGCAGCCCTTCTTTGGAGCCGTGTTTGTGCCCTTTCCCCTCACTATCAGGCCCGGAAGGTCCTGTGCCCCATGGAGACAAACCAGATATCCTCCTCCTCTCCCTCCTGGCCTCGTGGTCCCTGGGCACCAGGCCAATCACTCCGCCCCTTGCCCGCTGGCAGGTCCTGCTCTGGGCCAGCCTGGGCTATGGGTGATCCCTGTGGGTGATCCCTGTGGGTGATCCCGGTGGGTGATCCCGGTGGCTGCAGTGCCAGGAAGCACTTGCAGCCCCAGGAGCACTGTCTGTTTGTAAAACCCCTGCAACGTGTCCTGAGGGGGAACCTGCACCAGAGCTGCTGCTGGACAGAGAGACCTGAGACCCCCTGGTGTGCAGGGACACTTCTGCCATCATTTGCTTCTTCCAAGGATTGAGGGAGGGACTTGTGTTCTTTTATATGATTTTCGAGTCTAGATTGAGTGTTATATTGATATATCAAACCACGTGCTATGATCCAACCTGATCTGCAGAAGGTCCAGATTGTATTGTATTATGAATTCTTTATTGTGCTACTTATACGTTGCACTACAGTGATTCTCTTTATAGAAATCCTTTGCCATTCTAATAATAAATTCCATGCTATGCTAACATTTAAATCCCGTTAAGGAAAACAAAGCTTAAATGCTAACTACAATTTAGTGCCATCATCATTCCACCACGAATCCCTAAAAGACGCTACCTGTCCTTTCAGTGTCAGGCAACCACACTGCTTACCTACTCCTGTAGTGCTTTCTGTGTTAAGATAGAATCTTCTCCTATCTTCAGGCCAGTTCAGTCTTTTCTCCAAGTGCTCTGTTATGTTCAGGTAGGCTTCATCTAGGCCCATAGGCATAAAGTTGGGATCATATTCAGCCAGTATTTCTCTAACCTTGATAAACACATAGTGAAAGTTTAAAGCGTCATTGCTACAAGAGCAGATCTTGACACACAATTAAGACATGAACAAATGTACTCCAAAACTTCAAGATGACCAATAAAGTTACTTACAGAACAAATTATTTCTTCATACCGTAAAATTATAGTAGTGCTTCTCACAAGTAGCAAGATATTAGTAGTAACTAAGTAGATTCGGAGCAGTGTATTGTACTGCAGAGGTCACTAAGATCAGTGTATAAGGACTCCAGAGTCACTAGGTTCACAGACACTGCAGTGACCATGTGAATAAAACCTCTGGGGACCTGAAACTCAGCAAAGCAGACGAGCTGATGCACCTTTCTGCACTCTGTGTCAGATTACCACATATGCAAGGGTTAAAAAACCCCACCATCAACTGCAAACATCTAAGTTTTAAATTACATTAAAACTAAAGTTATAGCCAGTATTCTAGAGCAGTGGTTAACGCCACAGTCAAAACATTTTGGGAAATCTTTAATCATAAGTGTATCTTCCTAGAAGGAAACATAATAAAATAAATGGTTAAAATAAAAGCTCTACCTTCCCTCCTCTCTCTCTTTTTTTTTTTTTTTAAACATGGCAGAAAATCTGACTGCCTCATGTGTGTTCCTATCAGTTTGGATCAAATTCTTAGGTATCACAACATTTGTTCACATGCACTTCATCTTTCTGAAACTGAATAAAGATAGGATTCACTACTGAACTTTAAACGAAAAAACGAAATATATTTAAATATTTTCAATCCAAATCCCAAGACAAAAAAACAAATCCAAATCAAAGTGTAGTGGTACTATAGTTAGATATGGACATAGCTTTTTAGCAAAAAATTCAGGCATGGCTGCATACACACCGAATCTTCTAGCATGGTAATTTAGGTGGGTTTAAGAAATTAAAGAAACATTTCGTAATTTATCCTATCAAACAACAAATGAAATACCTATCTTGTGTCATGCACTGGTTTGATTTAAAACATACAAAAGATCTTTTTTCCTTTTTTTTTTTTTTTAAACTAGGCTTTTGGGTAACCTAACTACTTCCTCTGGCACTAAGCAAAGTACTTCCATTAAAGCAAAATATGATTTCTTTTTTCCCTATTTCTTCTGCTCTTTATATCAAGTCCCTTCTTAAAAAAAAAAAAAAATCTGCATTTAGAACTCACTGATGTTCTTTGCTTTTCTCTCTCTAGTAATTAGTATTCAAATTTATAATTACGCATTTTATGAAATTATTATCTCCATGTTTCCTATGTACTTGCAACTTAATAACAATTAGATCATGCTCCACGGTTTTGAACTTTTAAGAATAATAAGGTTCAAGTGCTACCACCACACAGAGGTTTTCAAAACCTCTATCAGCAGCGCTACGAACTTCAGTAAAACAGCAAGATGGGTGAATGCAATGCTCTTTCATCCCCTTGCCCAAAAGCACCAATGTTTTGTTTAACTTACATTTAAAGCCATGTTACTGAAGAGTTTACTATTTAAACTATCACTTTTTCATATTATCTAGAACTGACATTATGGATAAAGTCTAAAACCAACTTTTAGTCAGAAAGCACTTTCAGACTTACCTCTTTACTCACTTTGCCATATTTTTCAAAGTTTAGTGGTACTATAGTTAGATGTGGACATAGCTTTTTAGCAATAAATCCCGGCATGGCGGCACGCACACCGAATCTTCTAGCATGGTAATTTGAAGTGGACTTCAGAGAGAGAATAAATAAGTTTACTGTTCAGTAATCAATTTCTTCTTAAAGTTTACTACTAAAGGATCACATTCTAATCACGTATCTTCACCAGAAAAGACTGACAAGGCTAAGAGTTTATATGCACTTCCCCCTTCCCCCTCCTGCCTTTCAGACTATTAAGGCACTTTAAATTTTCATTAGTACACTTTTTACTGCAAAATAAAGTCTAGCTTACACAGTCAAGTCTAAGAACAGTTGTTTTTTCTACTGTTTTGGGGGTTTTCCACACTTTCTATACAGTAGTGTCATTATACTACGTTATTATTGTTATAGTTTATTAGGCTTAGGATTAATGAAAGCAATTTCTGTAGTTTAACACATGGCCTTACCAACATACTCATTGATCCCACTGCTATAGGCTTTTCCTTCAGCTCTGGATTGTCTCTCATTTCCACAGCTGCATAGAAGGCATCCATGTCAATGTGTACAATTGTACTGCTAAGGTTACAGCTCTGTTCCAGTTCTGCCACAAGTTTGTCCACCTGAACAGAAGAAACCAATAACTGAAAAACTAATCTGGCAGAAGTGCAGCAGTATACACATCTTGCATATAGTTAATGAAAAAGACCTAACAAACGCAATCACCACCAAATCAACATCAAAAAAACCAAACCATGAAGTTCCTGATGGAAGAAACTCTGGGAGCTTCTTGCTCCTGGAGAAAATACTGCTGCAGCAACTGGTACAGAAAATACCCCAAAACTCAATGAAAAGAATAACTGTTGTGGTCTAGCCCCAGCTGGAAACCACGTTCATTCAGCCACACCCTCACAGTGGAATGAAGGAGAGTCAGAACAGTAAAAGTGAGAAATCTCATGGATTGAAATAAAGACAATTTATCACATAAACAAAAAGCTATGTACACAAGCAAATCCAAATAAGCAATTCATTCACTGCTTCTCATGAGCAGGCCAGTGTTCAGCTATCTCCAGGAAAACCAGGTTTCATCATATGAAACAGTTACTTGAGCAGACAAATGCTTTAACTGCAAAAGTCCCCCCTTCCTTCTTCCCCCCTTCCACTTTATATGCTAAGCATGATGCCATATGGTCTGAAATATCTCTGTGGTCAGTTAGGGACATTGTCTGCGCTATGTTCCCTCCCAAATTCTTGTGCACCCCCAGTCTCCTCATTGGTGGGCTGGGGTGAGGAGCAGAAAAGGTCTTAGCTGTGTGCAAGTGCTGCTCAGCAATAGCTAAGCATCTCTGTATCGTCATCAGCACTGTTTTCAATACAAATCCAAAATACTGCCCATGCCAGCTACTGTGAAGAAAATTAAATCCACGCAAAAGTAGCACAAAAGCCCACCCAACAAACAACAAAACACCACATGTGGAGAAAACCAGATGATGTAGATGACTCAGACAGAAACTTCATAAGACCATTGAATATGCAGCTTTAGTTGAAGTATTTTGTTTTAGTGACACAAGTTATTTTTAAAAAATGAAAATATGCTGTTAGAGAATTCCCAACACTCCTAAATAAAGCTATTACACTTCCAAAAATTGGCCTAGAAAGACAACCATCTTGTCTTGTCAGAAATAAGGTCTCAAACAAACAAGGTTCATTCAAAAAAAATCAAGGTTCACTTATGGCTAAGTAAGCTACTGTCAATTGCTCAATAAAATTTCTCAGTTTGTTACAGGAATCCATATCATATGAAGCTAGATTGCCAGGAAAACTACACGGTTTTTAAAGAAAAGCCTACACACAAAGTTTGTTTCACTCCAAATGGTAAAGATCTCTACCAGTAGACTATGAGCAGTACTGCTTTATCAGCTCCATGGGGATGTGAGGCAGAGGCCAAGCACACAGACTGCTCTATGAAATACTTTAATTGTGCTTAATTTGCTTGCATTTTTTTACCAAAAGTCATGCAGATCATGTGCTTGTTCCTGAAATAGTGTTCAGCTATGAATTAGATATGAACTGTGTGTGTCATGAGAAAGTATGACTGAATTATTTGACGGGAGATTTTTAAGGTCTACTGATTTAAGATAACTGTTTTGGCAGCACCACATATCATTCTATAAGCAAGAGAAAATACAGGAAAAAAAAAGAATGAGCTATTAAAATACAATTATCTAACCACATTAATGATTATGGTAACCTTGATTTACACAACAAAAAGCTGCTACTGCTAGTAAAAAAATCAAATGATAGGCATAATAGAGCTCAAGAAATGGAATTAGCAAAAAGGAACCAGAGTTTAACTTTGCTTGCAGACACAAGAACACACACAAACTCATGATATTAAGGTACCATTATAGAAATGTCTCTGGACTGACTGCAATGCATTTATGGTCCCGGAAAGGAATGTTCACATGCAATTTGCATGGTCGCTTGAAGATGGTTTCTCTCTCTTTTTTTTTTTTTCTCTGTCAACAGAACTGTCTAATAAAAAAACCCATAAAAACCTTATCCAAAAAAACCATCTTTCAAGCTCAAAACTCTTGAACCAAGACAAGTGAGCTTGGAATGCTCTAATTAAATTGCTGATTAATGATTCACAAAGTATTTTCTTTGTTTTGTTCCAACTTGATTTGAGGGATGAAAGGCTAGAATGGGGCCTTAAACGAGGCTACTCCATACAGGAGAGCACAGTATGCTCTCTGAGGCTGAGAAAACTGGTTTAGACAAATTAAAAGCATAGAAGGAAAGCCATTCAAACAAACAACTGAAAAAAAAAAGTGGAGTATTTACATTATTTTCATTATGCTACTAATTCAACAGAGTTTTATGTCACACTATAATTATCAAAAGCATCCTTATTTTAAGTTATACTTTGTAGATAATTTTTGGGTTACTCTCAAATTCAAATTGTTCAAATAATACTGTCAATTGCTACTCTAGTAGTGTGTAACTCAACAGTTACACAACTCCTATATTTCAATTTATCACATTTATAACAAACTTCTTTTTGGTTTTCCTCCCCAAGTATATTTCTAACATGCTACTTACTGATCAGCTAACACCCATCTCTAAACAACGAAGCAAAATTACACTAAACTAATCAGAAATACAAAAAGATAAGTCCTCAGCAAAAGAAACTGATACAAGCAATATGACATAACAAAACCCAGCCAGACATACTCAGAGAACTCTGGCCACCTACAAACGTCTCCTTAAAAGTTATGGAGTAATTCCTGAGAGGTAAGTTTTTAAAACCTTCTTTAAATTATCCTTTTAAGATAAAAAGAGATACTTTTAAAAATGTATTTATAAGCTAGATTAAAATAAAAAAAAAAAAAACAAACCCAAAAAACAAACCTAAGAAATACAAACTGTGATTAGAAGTTTAATTTTGCTTACAGTGACTTTTAGACAACTTGAAGAGTAACCTCTCCTTCTTTCTTACCCTATGATACAAAACATGAATTTTCAAAGTATGGCAGAAGAGTCAATAAAAGCAAGACAATAGTAACTATTTACAGAATAAACATCTGGGATAAAACCAACATGGATGAAAATAGCAAACAACAGTATGGCAGTTTCCAAATCTGGTAGCAGCTGGATACTTCTTAAAATATTATTAACTATTCCTAAATTTCAACATTTGAGGAACACCCTCACAAATTCCTTGGTATACACACATTCTACTGGCGAGAAAGACAGCAAAATCCAAGATTTCAAGATGTTTTAGTAGCAGCAAAGATCTAAAATTAGGCAGCGAAGAAGCGTGCATGCCATACCCTCTAATGATAGTTCGCATGAAGCATGACAGCTGACCCAACAGTTTCTCCACTGGAAATAAAGATGACTGCTATTTCAGCAAGCAGCATAAAGATATCAAACACAGAGTTTCAAACTTGGGTCCCAATAAGACCCACATGAGAGAATTTCTCTCTTTAGGTTTCTTTTTTTTTTTTCCTATTGAAACCAGTTTTCATAAGAAGCATTAAAAGAATATAACATTATATTAAAAGATCAAAGAACCAAGTTCAGAAAAAGTCAACAGGAAAGTAGACAAAGCAACACAAATCCATTGGTTTGCACTACGTGCACTACATATTCTTTCATTACATAACTATACATTAATATTATATATAGGATTTGTGTTATTCATGTAATTTATTTTATAAGAAAGGCTATTCTCTTTAAGATAAATAGTTCTGTGGTGAAGGTAGGATGGAAATGGAAGTATTTTCTTCCGTAATTAAGTGACTTAAAACCTCTCTCAGTTAACTAAAAATAACAATTGTACAAGCAGAGTCATTAACTGATCTATGTTAAAGGTTTACTAAAAACCCTTGTGGCACATAGACTTACAACAAACTTTTCTGAGGTACTCAGAATTGCAAACTTTTCTGAGCACAAATTTGAGACATTGGTATCTAAGGTACAGAAGCAATTTGCAAATCTGAAAAGAACAAAAAAGGTTATACACCATAAAAAGCTCAACCTGTAGTCCTCACAGTGGCATTGAAAATTAACGGATGTGTCTAATCTTCATGTGCTTCAGCTCCTAATCTACTAACCAAAAAATAATACTACTTTTCTGGAGTAACGCAAGAATTAAGAATTCACAGAATGTGGTGTACAACATAGAAAACTCTGCAAGGTAAAGTCAGTAATTTTGTATTCTAAACTGACAACTGTGATCTCCCTCATTCCACCCGAGGCCACTGAACACAAATATACATATTTTCTAAAACTCAAGACTGATATGATTCTTATTAACAAAGTATTTAATAAATCTTTACATAAATTACTTTAAGCTGATCAGACAGAAGAACAGGAATTACTTTGCTTCATGTTACTCATTTAAGAGAACATTTTGGAGGGATTTTGCAATCTATTCCTCAAGCAAGTTTTTATTAAGATGACATTATCAAAATATTGTGCACTTTTACTTGAATGTCTAACATCAAAACAGTAGCTAACATCGTGCCTGCCACCAGAACTTAATGCAATAAACTAGAACACATCAAAATGTTTACGATTTGATATTTACTCAGAAAAGCCTCTACAAGATTATTACCTGTAGCTGTGCTTTGAAGAGCTGTTCTGTTGTAATTTTCTCTTTTAGCTGCATCATTTTTTCAATTCGTTGGTTAACTTGTTGATCCTTTTTAAGTTCATTTTCATAAAATCTAGAACCCTGTAGGAAAATCACAAAAACACTAAGGTTTTTATTTGTCTTCTCCTTTAAGCAACCACATCTGATCTTTAAATACAGAAAACATAAAACACAGTAATGGTTTCTAATGCATTCTTTGGATTTTCATATAAATGATACAAAAAAGAGATCACTGCCCCTTTGTATCTCAAGCTTCAAATGACACAAATATATTTCCCCTTCTCAAAGCCCCTATACTTAAATGAGTATAAGGGACATATTTAGAGAACTTTGTATGTTTATCCATTCTAATACTTGACAATAAAAATTCCAAAAGAGTGCATAGAAGTCAAACTATTCTTTGCAATACCTCTAAGGTATGGAGTATGAAACTCTAATAAAAATTTACTTAAACATTTTGCCATATTTCCATATAATTTAATATATATGGAAATACAAAATGACATTGTGTAAGTCAAATCCACTTGTTACACAGAATATTCTGTTGACCTTTTAATCTTGAAAGACATTGCAGAATTAAAAGCTATTTGGAAGAGGACGATCCAAACCAAATGGGTATAAAAAATCCCTGTTGCTCTCAAGTATGTAATTGCTCATTCAAAAGGCACAAATAAAAGGAGATGTAACGAAAACATAAAAAGACAACAATCATGTTCAGAATGTATAATGTGTCTTTCCTTCTCACTCATAACAAAGAAAAGAGGGCATAGAACAAAATAGAAAAGAGGAAAATTCAAAACCAGGAAAAATATTTTTCTTGCAACACCTGCTTAGCCTACAAGAGAAATAACATTTGCACGAAGAGGTAATGTCTTTTCTTGAACTATTTGGTAAAATCTGCAAAAGAGGACAAATTTTATCTTTAAGTGTCTGACTACCAAACTGTCAGTAATACCATGAATTCAGCCACAGTCAAGTAAGAACCAGGCATTTATATAAAAAGCAAAAATACCGACTTTTATAATAATGATAAAAAAGATTAATGGCAGGTCTGTAATGTGTCATGTCTCATTGCTTAGAAGAAATCTCTGGTTAGAAGAACTTAGGGTGTGTTTTCTTTTAATATCAGACATGCTTTTTGTCTTTTCTCCCTCTGCAATCAAATAGGACTTGTTGAGACTCATTGAAATAAATAAGTACCAAAATGCAGATTGTGGGAAGCAACCAATACTTAAGATTGTTATTAAGCTTAGGGCTTTTTTTACTTCTCTTGTGGTATTTCACAGTTGAAATGCCATAAAATCTTGCTCTAATACAGCTGTGGGTAGTGCTTGTAGGGGTAATTTTGAAGATTATAGAAAAGCTTAATAAAAAGAATCAATGCTTCTGTTCAGATTTCTTGAGGTGTATCTGGTATTCATGCTCTCTTGCTTTGTTTGGACAGAAATATATTCTAATAGATACATGCCTGTAAGTCAGTTTTAAAAGCCTGTTTTACAGTTTATTCTATTTCATACGGGGAATTGAAACAGTAACTTCGCTATTGAAATAATTTATGCAAATATCATTATTTGGGATACGTCCGATAAAGCACTGTTTTCAAGAAAGAGCAAAGAGAATAAGTAGAAGAAACATCTAATCAAAATGGAGCTTGATAGCATATAAAGTATGATCAACATGGAATTGCAGATACATACCAAAAAAAAGTTTGCAAAATAAGAGCTGTTTCAGCATGTTTAGTTTCCCTCTTGCCCCGTCCCTGCAGTCTGCCACAGAGCAGTAGTAGTCAACACACAATTCATGAGCAAAACATCAAACACTTACTTCAGGGCCATAGTGACACCCAACGAAATACACACTTGATCAAGTAGAAGAAAACCCAGAATTGAGCAAATGAAGTGTTATCTCCCTATATTGTCCCATGAGAACTCTTGAAGAAAAACTAAGAGGACTAATATTTAAATGCTTTGTAAATTTGCAGGGTCCTCTGGATCTTAGGTACAAAGTTGCACACTACTAGCCACCTCTCTGGAATACTGAGAAGACAGTCAAGAAGACAGGCAATAAACACCAAGAAATTCTGCTGAAAGTACTAGGAAAACCTAATTACATCAAATTCATCAGTTACAGGAAGGTGACCAATAGAACTAAATCTGCTTGGCTAACTAATGATGGGGTGGACAGAAAGAATAGAAAAAGGCAAAACAAGAGGCCTAAGGAAGCTGCAACCTTCACAATTACCTCTGGAAAATGCTGCGACATTTAGGTACTTTGGAAAAAAGGAGCACTTGAGGACGTACTCAACTGTATTCCTCCATTTCCCTATAGGAGAATCCAACAATACCCTATGCAACACTAAGCCACAGTCCCTCCCCTTCTTCCCAACACATGCCCTTCTCCTAAGAAGATGCCCTCTATATACACATGTGAGGGATAAAATCTGGTGAAGGAAGAAGGCCTTATGATACTGGACCACAGATAAAGTATACAAAAAACGTAATCAAACCAACCTTTGTAGCTTCCATGATGATTTTATTGATTTTCTCTTTATCCAAACCTTGCATTCCAGCTTTGTTATCATTAAGGCCCATTCTAAGTAGAAATCCATCATTGCATGAGCTGTTAGCAACTTTTTTCATATCACCCATTGTATTTCTTGAAAACGAGTACCTGTTTTAAGACTTAATATCTGGAAAAGAAAAAAAAGAATTTACATCAAATATTTATGTTCCAACTGAACAATGACAAGAAATAAATTTTGGAATTTGTTTGCTTAATTTATTCAATAAGCATTTTATACTTCTTTCAGAAGACAACACACTTATCACAAATATGAAGACCTGTACTCCTGCAAAGTGGTCACATGAGACCTGCCACACTCAGCACCGTAAAGCCACTCCAAGAGTGTTTGGAGAACACTTGAAGCCTCTATTCTTTTATTAACTTATAAATCTAGTCTTTGAAAAGCTTCCTAACAGAAACAAAGGAGCAAGACTTAGTACACTTTGTGTACGCACATGACATTTATGCCTATCAGATAAAACAACACTGTTTTAAGCACAAAATACTATTCACTAGATTATTATCTTAAAAGAAGCTGAATTATTTTTAAATTACAGAAGACTACTGCTCATTTAGTCCTCATTCATGCTTGAGAAAAGCCATAGAATCTTTCCTAGTCATTTTTAGCTCAAATTCAAAACTCTTGTTTGTGTTAAAGTTCATCTTTTAGAAACAGATGGCTTAAGTTAAAAGTTTTGAATGAAACCCTATTGTTTAATTCAGGGTAAAAGTCATACATTCGTTTTTTTCCATTAATGTGTAGAGTCACGGTATCCAACTGGTAGAACCTACCAAGCCTTTACTACTCTATTACTTCCATCAGCAATTTCTCATACATGCAAGTGCTTCCGACATGTGAACTTCTGACACCTTCCCTTGTTCTTTATGAAAGTAAATAGCTGAATCCATCAATAGGCTTTAATTATATGGAAAATTGTCTAGTTATTAAACTAAACTCAAAAAAATTTAAGAAAACAAATTCCATCTTCTATTGCATGAACCTGTGATCTTGTTTTAGCCAGATTCAAACAAGCAGAATCACAGAACAGTTAAGTTGGAAGGGATCTTTTAGAAGTCCAACCCCCTGCAACACGCAGGGACATCTTCAACCACATCACTTCAACCACATTCAAGCACTTAAAGTGCTCAGAGCCCCGTCCAACCTGACACTGAATGTTTCCAAGCGCAGGGCATCCACCACCTCTCTGGACAACCTGTTCCAGGGTGTTTCGCCACCCTCACTGTAAAAACCCCACTTTTCTTGTATCTAATCTAAATCAATCCTCCTCAGTTTAAAACCATTTCTCCTTGCGATACTGCAACAAGCCCTGATAAAAAATTCCAAGTGTGATAATGGTATAATGTACTTAAAATGTATTTATTACTGGAAAAGCATATAGAAGTAATTTCTTTCTATCCCAAGTCACTGACTCATAATCCACTTCAGTTTTCCTGTCATGCAGAAAGGATGCTGACTCCTCAACTTCCTCTTCAAGCTGCTCCCTGTGACCAGAGCCTTTCCAATTTGGTAACACAGAAGTGGCACAATTTGAAACTATGCAAAATGTGAATAAAATGTCAGTGTGGACACTGGTGAGGACAAGTAGTTACTATTTCAATTAAGCTAGAGAAAACGTTTAGTTTGTGACGACACAATGTTATAAATTTGTTTCCCTAAAACAACTTGGAAAAAGTGGGTAAAGGTTTAAAGTCTGGAACACTAACTCAATCTAGGCAGAGTGACAAATTTTTGGCATGCTGTCCTTCAAGAAGTTGTTGCAAGACTGAGCTGTTTCCTCCAATAGAACACATTACATCTCTTTAAGCATCACACTGAGTAAGTAGATGTGAAACTAGAAAAGTTCATGAAGGCAGTCTACAGTAAAGTACAATCCTATTACTCCTGTGATTTAGGAATGAGAGGAAACAGGAAAAATCAGATGTTAAGTTGATAAGATAACTTTCCAATTCCTACAGGAGGGTACAGAGAAAGATTTTGGCAGTGAGCACCAGCATTAATGTAAAACAAGGGAAAAAAATGTGGAGAGGAATCACAGAACACCACTACTGAGTGGAAACATTTATTAGTAACTTGGGATGCTTACAAGTGGAAAAAGATCACCAATAAAATCCCAGCCAAGCTGTTCTAGAAGCAGGCATAGAACTTAACTGTAGTAGCCAGACAAGGCTACATAGGATTTGAAAGTATTAAGAGACTGAAACAGCAATAAAGTCAGAGCAACAATTTAATTTCATGTGCCTCTACCTTTATTCAAATTGAGCATATTTTTGAACAGTTGACTGAACCAGCATGAAGGAAATGGCTTGTATTTGTACTTCATGTACAAATGTAGAGAATTACTAAAGGAATACCTTCCAGAATCCTATAATTACATAGGCTACTTCAGAAGAAAATCAAGATTACCCATAATTTCAATGACAAAGTCAAGGTGTTAATAGGAGTTCTGTAAAAGCACTGAAAGCACAATAAAAAATTAACAAAGTTAGGACTTTATCCATTCTGAGACAGAAATGAAATTCACTTGTACCAAAGACCCCATTTCACAAGTAAGCATTAAATAATTTATCTGCTTCATTAATTTTTGCCAAGCATTGAACAGTACTTGAAGAATAAAGAACTGAAGAGAGAAATGCAGAACACACAAGTCGAGGAGACAGGTTCAAGAGTAACTCTCATTCCCAAGCTTCCAAATGTCTCCTTTGTACTGGAAATGATCGTAGCTGGAAATCACCTCAAAACAAAACCTCTGGGTGCTACCAAAACAACGCTATAATGCATGACAGACTACATGAGACCTTCCCAATAAGACCAGAACTCATCTAATCAACATTCTTATAGGAAAATACTTGGGTTTACTCCAATTGCTAATTTAGATTGGCCATGAAGCTCCACTTCTTATGCCACTTGCTGCACAGAAGTATCTTCATCCAGTCTGTGCATGCAACACATGCATCACTGAAGAATGTATGGCCAGTCTCTTCGCGAACGAAGAACCGGGGAAGGTCTTTCCACCTTCCAGCCTGCGCATTGGATTTTTTAGGTGAGACACAGTGTGCACGGAACTGAGCCCACCCTTTAATCCTGAGGTTCATCTGCCGGGGCCAAGCATGCTTGGACGGTGGCAGCGAGGTCCTCAGGACGTAGATGGATTGCCTTATGGGCTAACGAGCTCCATCTGCCCGGGGAGTGTCCTAACCGGGAATCGAACCCAGATCTCAACGTTGACAACGCTGTGGTTTAGCCACTGCACCACCAGGGGCACTCTCACTGAAGAATAAAAAACCCACCTAACCCACTTTGGTAAAGAAAATCATGTCCTAATAGTCAGGGCCTTTGAACAACAGGTTTCACACGAACTGTTTTATTTCTTTAATTTCTAAGACAATAATAAACATAAATTCAACAAACTAGGAAAATTTAACCCCACTAGAATATTTTTAACATTTCTGATATTTAGCAGGTTACACTACAAACTCCATAGAGTATTTTATTTCATAGTGCTTGATTTATTCATTACTTGGATAAGGATTTCATCCCAAAACAGTAACATTATATTAATCATAGAATATCCTGAGTTGAAAGGGATCCACAGGAATCATCAAAGTCCACCTCCTAGGCCTCCATAGGACAACCCCAGGAATTACATCATGTGCCTGAGAGAATACATATGTACATAAAGTATGCATATTGCATACTTTCCAAAAAGAAATGCACCTGTATTCTGAGTACTCATTTGGCATGGAAACACTCTGGCTTGGTCAACTTTAGCAAACGGTTTAACTCTCGTTTCCTTGTAAAAACATGTTCCTCTGATAATGGTATAAGTATCAGTTGCTCTAAAGTCTCTCCTCAGCAAAGTAAAACACCAACAAAGACGTGTACATCAGACTGTCCTTCTGAACTACACACTCAATTCCTTGCAGCCACAGAGGGGTTGATATTTATAAGAGCCCTGGTTTCTGAATAGCCCCGAGAAAAGTCTCCCATCAACTTTAATCCTGTAGTGATTTACAGAAAAGAACTGGAAAAAGGAACTCCACAAGAGTATTGTCAGCATTTAATATACACTGTGTTAACAACCTAGGTTCCCTACTAGTGCATTCAACACTGCTGTTGTTTCACTAATCTCTCTCAATATATAATAAAATCTGGGCTTTCAGAAAACAGAATCTTCAGATAAAGATAAGAAAAAGTTTTTACAACTATAATCAGCCAAGGTACATAATAAATTAATATGGAACAGAAAAATGGAACATAATTTGTGGAAGTGAAAATGGAACTACTTTTCAAGTAGCAGCAGATGCAGCATTTTGCAAAAACAAAGACCCCAAACAAGCACCTAGACTTAGCCCTGAACAAAACAAGGCCCTAGATTTATGCCTTTTCTATACTTGCCGACTTTAAGATACAGCAAATTAGTCAAATCCATCCTTTTAAAAAGTAAATAACTCACATTGAAAGTAAATAGATAGTAGACTGCTTCTGACAATGCCCAGAATTAAATGCCAAAATATGTATTTTATTCCATTCATCAAATTGTTTGAATAATTCTTCATTTATGTGAAGAGTAAAACAAGTGGAATACTCATCCACTATCAATTTTCTGCAGGCAGGATGAAGTGCAGTTCTTTTTTAAATTCTACTTTCAGTTTCTCTGCCAAAAAACCCTCACGTCTTTAAAACGTCAAAGTTTATTTGAAAAGCAAAGAACGACGGTATCTTCTTCTGTCTCTGTTCAGCATTTTACAAAACCTTTTTAACTGAAAGACTTATCTCAAGTTTCTAACTAAGTTTTCCCAGCACTTCCTGATTACTGAAAACAAATGTTTTACCAGTGTAATCCATAAAGAAAATAATGAAGCACTTAAAAATAACATTCATCAGTAAAAACTACATCATAGGCAATGTAGTTACCTGCAACATGGGTTCTACAGATAGTGCCAACATGTCCACACATTATTTATTTTCATTTTTTTTAAAAAGAAAAACATTAATTCAGTGATTCACAAAGACCACAATTGCTTTAGAAAAAATTAATCATTAATGATTCTGAGCTCATACTATTAGGCAATATGCTGTGGCATAACAAAGCTTCTTAAAGGATTCCCTTAAGAATAAAAAAGTCTCAAATTTCAGAACAAACATGACCATGTTCATGAACATACCAGGTGTTCATATACTAGTGGTGACTTTAAAAAACTTACAATGAACAACCCTAACCAGAAGGTATAATAGTGGAAAAAAGATATACAAAAAGGACGAAGAAAAAAAAAAGATATTTACAAAGTTACTCACTTTACAGTGCTTATTATGACTGACATCCCTAGAAGTAAAACTCATTCTCGCCATTTTATATTACAAGTAATGTGTCAGCGATATAGAACACCACTCTCTGTTCTGCTATTCTAACAAAGGTGATGATTATTTCCACTTAAAACAATAATTTGTAAACTTCTTGGCATCTCAAGACACTAAAAGAGGTACAGATGGGGTGATTTGCAGTGAAAGAATACACACAGCAATGAAGCAAAAAATAATGTAGAAGAGGTATAGAAGGGTATAGAGGAGAGTGAGTGCATCAGCACATCAGTTTGATCTTCTCCATTTCCCATGCTTTGTTTTACATCCCATATTGGTCTTGGAGGAGGCAAACCAGATTCCTTTCAAATTATACTTAACTGGAAGACTGTGCTTCCAGAGTACACGTGCCACATGACAATTGTTAGCATATCTGCCCTTCATGGCATCAGACTACTGTAGTCCAAAGAAACACCTCTCAAAGCATTTATAAGAACTTCCAGCCCTCCGCATTAAATCTTTCCTTTACAAATCTATGCCTGTTGCACCACATGCTTGCTAATACAGATATGGCTCGATCTCAGTGAGAATAGCAGACAGTCTGTTATATTTTTAAAACATGGTTGGAACGTTAGACAAAAGAGGTGATTTACACAAGGTATTCACAATCCCAGTACGGCTTTTGGAAGAACATAAGCTGGTGACACTGTGGGAAAAAATAAGACATATTAGGAGCATGTGGCAGATGCAAAAAAAACCTACTAGCTAGCACAAACAGTGCATTATGTGAAAAGTTGAAAAGGCATATCTTTTAGCATCCAGTATTTTTTCATTTAAAGTTTAGTCATAAAATGTTAGCCAGAGTTAATAATCAAAACAAATATTCTCTCTATAAAGGATGAATATGTTTGTTGAACAGCCTGAAAAAATATCTCCCTAGGCATTTTTATTTTGTAATACCTGATTGAGTCAATCAATGCCTTAGAGGGGGAATAAAAGAAAAAAAAAGGCAAGCTACTTCTGTAACTAAGTGAATAGCCCCGGATCGAAAGCATAACAGGGAATGGCTATGTACACATCACTTTCACTGCTAAAAGGACTTGCTCAGACATGTCTCTTCTCCTCCTGCTCTGGATCAGGATAAAGAAGCTCATTCAGAGTTTAATGGGCTAACGCAACTGGCTTTACAGGTGATACCAGTTAATTTCAACTATGTATGCAGGGATAAACTATAAATTATTCTCATACATACCAACATGTAAAAAACTCGGCCACTCTGCTTGCTTGACAAATACAGCACATTGCAACTGACACTAAGAAGAAAAAAACAGGCTTGGTTTCTTTCCAAACAGATGGTTAATCAAAGAACATAGATTTTCGACAGTGATTTATGTTTTAGAAAATTGTCTAAAGTAGCACTCCTGTAAAACCTTTTTTCTGTGCATTGCAGTGATTAGACAAACATTAAGATGTCTGTGATTGTCCTTTATTTCTAATTGTTTAGGACAATGATGCTTCTTTATGAATCACTCAGTGCTGCATTTATTGTAAATATCTTTATACTTGACACTTAACACAGGCATGAATATTATTTATCTTTTAGCCTCTACATATTGAGAATGTGTATAAATAGCTGTATTAATGCTCTTTCAAAAAATATTAAACCCTCACACAAACTTTCAAACCACCTAAGATAAGAAAAATACACAGGGACTTGTCATAAGGATGAAGACAGAGAAAAGAATACTACAGCGCTGCTCTTGCAATACAACCAGAAGCATAAATTCCAAACTGAAATTTCCTCAACCAAGCTATTTAACACACTTTTCCCCTCGCCTAAGAAATCACGAGAAAGGCGATGAGTTAGTACGAACCGTAAGTCCTTCACAAACCATACACCTGCCCATAAATCTTGAAGTGACAGGTTCAATCGTGCGGTTGTTTTTTTTTTTTCCCTCTCTGCAAATATTCCTCTATCCATAAATATGGACGAACACAGGTGTGTCAGTCTTAATTCTGAAGAAAGAAATCACCGTTTTGTTCCCTCAAAACGAAAGCAGTTTGATAAATGGATGCCAAGACACCCGCAGTACCTCGCCTCCAGTGCGAACGCCGACACATCAGAGCCTCAGCTCTGCCCCTCCCAGGCCCTGGGGCATCACCGGGGAAGCAGAACTGGTACGCACCCGCCCTCCCGCCAACGTTTCACCGGCAGCACTTCCCGCTCCTTCCCGCCTCCTCCACCCATCTTTGATTAGGGAAAAGTTTGAAGCTCACACCCCCTCACCTCCCCGAATCCCGCCAATACGAGGCGAGGAAGACGGGGCTATATCTCCTCACCCGAGAAAGCAAGCACAGCCGGAGAGACGCTTCGCCTCGCTAAAGATAAAGCAAAGGATAAAGCAAGAAACAAAGCAAACATCGCCCCGAACAGCACCGCCGCCCTCGGGAGCGGAGTTCCCCTCACCGGGGGCGCTAAGGCGAGACCCGCCGACACCGTCACGGGAACGACGAAATCAAGATGGTGGCAGCTTGCCGGCGGGTCTGAGACGACACCTCCCAGCATGCCCCGCGGCACAAAGCCTGGCAGCAGCGCCCGCGCTGACGGCCCCTCTGGGCTGGACTACAGTTCCCGTGGGGCGCCGCGCGGGGCTGTCGGCGGGGCGGGGCCGGTGAGTGGTGTCTCGGAGCGCCCGCCTCCCCTAAAATGGCGGCGGCGGGGGCGCGCTGAGCGGGGGCGCGCTCGCCCCTCCTTCCCTGAGTGCCCGGTGTTGTGGCCGTGGCCGCGGGCGGGGTCTGCGGGGCTGCGCTGAGGGGAGCCCGGCTGCGAGCCTGGGCGCCGGCCGGTCGCTGGCAGGGGCGGGCGGCGCTCGGCCGCGGCACTCGCTCGGGTAGAGCCCGGCGCTACCGTCCCTTCAGCAGGAGGAGCAGGAGGAGCAGGAGGAGGAGGCTGCTGTGGGCGGGGGCCGCTCCGGCTCTTTCCCAGCTCGGCGGTGGCTACGGCTCCGGGCTCCATGTCGGACAACCAGAGCTGGAATTCCTCCGGCTCCGAGGAGGACCCCGAGACCGAGCTCGGGTTGCCCATTGAGCTCTGCGGGGTGCTCAGCAAGGTAAGCCCCCTCTACTCCCTTCCCGCAGCCCGGCGCTCCCCCGTCCCCTTTCCCCTCCTCGCTGTCAGCCGAGGGGCCGTGCGGGGGGGCCGTGCGGCTCCGCGGGCGGCGCTGGCACGGCCGGGGCAGCCGCCACCTGACGGCGAAGCCGCTGCCAGGCAGAGCCGCGCCGGCGCCCCCGCCCCCTCCCTCGGCCCCGCCGCGCCCGGGGCAGCCCTTCCTTCCCCGGGGACCGCCGCGGCCCCGGCCGACCCCCAACCCGCCGCTTGACCGCCGCGGAGCCCCGCGGAACCGGGCCAGGAGGGTTTCTCCCCGCACCTCGGGCTCCCGGCCTGAGTGTCGCGGCACCCCGGGAGCTCCCGCAGGCACCGCGGTGGCTCCCCGGGAGCGGGCACGGCTTTCAGTGCGAGTATCAAAACAGGGCAATAATGAAATGCTCCTGCAGCAGGAGATAACGGGAGGAGCGGAAAAGGAAAATGGCCCTACAGCTTGCTTCCTCTTTTAAAAATAGCCGTAATTTTTTTTCCTCTTTTATCGCTGAAAATAAGGTGGCATCCAAGTGTGTCGGGTGATACCGGGAAATCTTATTTTTAGAAGTACTTCGAAGTTGAATATTAAATTACTAAGTTTGAACACGTTTATATTTTATTTAATTACGGAGAGTATATTCAGAATAATGTTGAAATCTGTTTAGAATTGAAGCCCTATGTTTTGCATTCTTTTTTCCTGCCCTTCATGATAAGGCTGGGCACAAGCCAACGCAGGAGGCACAGGTTACAGGATACAGAGATCCTACACTGGCCTTGGATGCAGAGAAAACAGGTCGCACTCTGCTTGTTGTGAGGGACTCTCTGAACTACTTTCATCCTGAAAATGGATATGGATGGATATGCTTCCATCCTTCCAGAGATAAGAAGAATGGTTAGAAGAAAAGAAGGATCTCTGCTTTCATTTCTAAGATCTTCTTATCTAACAGTGGATGGCAGAGGGAGGATGAGACGGCTGTTACAGCAGTTACAATGTGAGATTTTTTGATTGGTGTAGTTTTGCTGTTTTGGTTGGGCTTTTTTTCATTGCAGAGTTTTCCTTTGCTAAGATGCTTCCATCATTAGAAGGGATGTAATCTGTGGGATTTAATTGATTTTTATGTTAGCAAATTAAAAACAAAGTCCAGGTACTGTTTCTCTCTGGCATAGGAGGTAAAGCCATGGCTTCAGACATTCTGTAGCTCAGGTATGTGCAAACTTTTTACTTTTTTAGATTAACATGCTGAGTGTAGCAAATACTGACTTTTCTGTGAGGAATTTAATCTGAATAGTCAAGTATGGTGAAACCTGTTGCAATAAGTATGTTTGAGGTATAAGGTTACCTTTTGTTAGTTGATATGTCAGTAATAATTGAGACAAACTAGTTGAAAGGAAATGGTAGCATACTGAACTTTCTACTAAGGAAATATATATTTTTCTTAGCTTAAGTGTACTTATACTTAGTATACTTAAGTTCTAAAATCAAAGAAGTAAACTGTAGTTCACTAAGTACTTAGTGTTTCAGTAGTTTTGCTCTTCACTAAAGAGAAAAGCTTTGAAGGAAGTGGAGTAATTTGGTAAGAGAAACTTGTTAGAAGTACATCCTGCTGATGTTTTGAAATGTTTTGACACTAGGCTTTTTTTCCATTTTATTTCCTGCTAACGATTTTAAGGTGGATACTTCAGTAACTAACTTAAATGTAGAAGAGTCTTTCTTGAACGTCTAGTTTTTCTAGATGCTTGGAGAAACAGTGGTCACTTCTCAGCCAAAACCTTGTGCTTAGCCAAGTACACTTTGAGTCTCTTTGTTCATGGCACACTTGGATTGCAACAGCAAGCTATAATTGCAACAGCAGATGCAAGATTGACTGCTATATTGTTTCTATTAACTTTTTCAAAGAAGAAAAGGTGTTTTCCCTTGCTTTTTTGCCCAAGACAACTTTGGGCTCTGTCTTTCACCTCTTAGAAGGAGTTGGGAAAATATGAGAGATGGGAAAAGAGGAAGGCAGGAAATAATTTACCTCCATAGCTTGTGCTACTGGTTCATGTACTGACACAGCTGAGGCTTTCTTTAAGTAATGCTGAACTTAGCAATTAGAAGTATTAAGAGATGAAAAAGGCCTTTATATTTGGAGAGCAAATCAAGGTCCTGCCTACATTTGAAAATTGTTAGGAATTTCTGAGCTATAATTTTTTTCTTTAGACCTCATCATCTGTAACTAGAGTTAACATGTAGTTATGGAATATGCGTTAACTAAGAAGTGTAGTATAATCTGGAAATAAGAGGGTTGGTTGATTTTTCTCACCCTCTCATTTTTGTATTGCAAAATGATGAATAGTGGCTAGAGTTAAGTGCTGACAAGAACTTTCTTCTCTGAGCTTTTTGTCAAAGAACATTTGTCATAATCAAAGTAATGCTTGCATCAATGCTTTTGTTTATGTTTTTTACAAATTTATAATATTTTTACCATGATTGAAGACTAAGCATCAGTGTAATGTCAGAATTATAGGGTAGTCCTGATTTTCTCTGTGTGATGTGATTCTACAAAATGCAGTTGGAAAGATGTTGCAAAGATAAGACTAATAATCAAAACTTTTAGTCACTTTTTACTAGGTTTCTCCAGAATTAATCCAGAATTTGTTCCTGAAAAATTGGTTTTATTCCATGTGTGAATGTGAAGTCCCTAGAAAAATCTGAACAGCAAAAGCATGACTGGATGTCTGCTGATAAGCAAGTATCTTCTTAGTGAAAGTGGTTAGCATTAAAACCTAAAGCAGTATCTGCAGACAATATTAAATTGATAAAAACCTGATTCCTCTAGGCACTACAGCAGTTATTTACTGTATTGTGGGATAATGGCAAGGTTTTATTTCTGTGAAGAGAACTTTATATGACATTTTATATAACATAATTTATTTCATGTTCCCTTTAAGTCTTTTGGCCTAACTCCCAATTTTAAATCAGGTACCTAAACTCTCTTTAGTAGTTAATGTTTGATTTTTCCTCTCCCCCATTTTCCTTAATTTGTGTTATCAGTGTATTTATTGTCTTTATTGTAACTGGCCTTAGCAATGCAGTTGCAGTCAAGACACCTGTTGCTATATTAACTGTTTGGGACAACAGAGTTTTTGTGCCTTTAGGAGTTTGTAAAATAATTCTAGGAGCTCTGAGTAGAAAAAAGTTCTCAGTTGGGAAGAACTTGTAAAAATAAGTTGCTTTTTTATGAAGGTGCTCAAAAGCCTCAGAAATATCCATTGTACTTCCTTTTCTTATCTTTTTATTAGCTGACCTTTGGAAATTTTTTTTACAGTGGACCAACTACATTCATGGGTGGCAGGATCGATGGGTAGTTCTGAAAAGCAACACACTCAGTTATTACAAGTCTGAAGATGAAACCGAATATGGCTGCAGAGGCTCTATCTGTCTGAGCAAGGCTGTGATTACAGTAAGTACTATTTCATTATTGCCATCATTTCATGGTTTGAGGCGTTATATGTTTGTATCTGGGTGAAGGGAAATATTCTCTTAGGTCATCTACTTATGACAGTGAGTGGTATCAGTGGAACACTGTGCAAGGAGCAAGGAGTTCTTAATAAGAAAACAAGCGGTTCTCATTTGTGGCTTCAGTAAGCAGCTTTTTGTTTCTTACATCAGAGGTTTTTGTGGGTAGAGATACTGTTTGTCTCTGAAGGCTGAAGGCTGCAACATTTTTTGTGAGGGTCAACTAAAGACCCCAGACCAACTTTCCAGAGGAGTTGCCATTTTTCACAGACTTTGCACTAGAGAGAGAAAGTAGTAGTTCTTTGACTGTACTTTCTGTATATGACTCTGTAGAATGTTTCCAAAGGGAAATGTTCTTCTAAAGCATGCTTGCTCTGAACAAGTTTGTGTGTTGCTATAAAAGAAGGTTCAGGATACACTGTGAAGAATAAAGAGCTTACATATAAATGAGCACAAGTCTTAGGAGGATTGGCTGAGGGAGCTGGGGCTGTTTAGCCTGAGAAAAGGAGGCTCAGGGGGTACCTTATTGCCCTCCACGATTACCTGAAAGGAGTTTGTAGCTGGGTGGCTTTCAGTCTAGTCTGCCAGGTAAGAAGTTACAGGACGAGAGTAAATGGCCTCAAGTTGTGCCAGGGGAGGTTTAGATTAGATATTAGGATAATATGGCTCCAGAAAAAGAGTTATAAAACATTGGAACAGGGTGCCCAGGGAAGTGGTGGAGTCACTGACCCTGATAGTATTAAAAAAACCTGTGGATATGATGGCATTTGAGGACATGGTTTAATGGTGAATGTAGTGGTTGTGCTGGGTTGATGGTTGGACTTGATGGCCTAATTGGCCAGGTAAAGAAAAAAAATCTGCTTTTTTGGCTTTCAGAATTATGGGTATGCATTATAACTAATGCTTGTCAAAAAGCATGCTGTAGCTTTTCTTCAGTACCACTAAATAGTCAGTCTAGTTATGGGATTTAGGATAAAAAGGGCTGGACTTACGTGTAGCACAAAAAACTTCCTAGAGTAATAATGTTAAATCTTACTATTTATGTTCTTATTCCTCCAAATATATGGTTTTTTTTTTTCAAACTGAATTAAAGATGACAAACAAGCAGTATTCTCTTTCTTAGTAATAATCATCTCACAGCTAGAATTTTAATAAACACATCCTGGTTTAAAAAAAAAAAAGACTATTGATTACATCAACCATATACATTTTGGAAAAAAGCTTGTGAAGGAAAGGAGACTTTTACATATATGTGTCTGACAGGTATTGTAGTCACTTATAAATTGAAACAGATCACCTAACATATTTTAAATCTGCTTTTTAAACTGCTTACAATTTTTAAACTTGCTCAAGATGTGACTTAATCAGGAATTTACTGTACATAACAACAGTCTTTAGTGTGGGAAGAAAATAGTGAATGTCTGAGCAATTTATATTGTGTGTAGTGCTTTTATGGACTTTTATAAACCTTTGCATGTTTTTATAAGTACTATAAGTTATAAGTCCCAAGATGGCTGCGGGTGTCTCCTCAAGAACAAAGAAAAACGTGGTCCAAGAAGAAGGTGGAGTCCGTTAAAGTAAACTATTACTTGGTTATCTGTTAATGTCCAATTATAAAGGAATTTGTAATGAATGTTTTCAACTAGATGGTAGCCGGTGTCCAATTGTATGCTTCTTGTCACGGGACCCTGAGTAGAGATGTTATAAAAACCCTGAACCATCGCAATAAAGCGGACATATTTGTGATCTTATAGATCTGTGTGTATGTTCCGGTGCCTCTCCGTCAAAACTTTAGGAGTTCTGACTTAGGTGAACTTCTGGCAGTCTGCTGAGCTTCTGCTAAGGAAGTTTTCAAGTTCCCTAGCAAGAGGCTTAGCATGCCAACCAGGAAGAGACAGGAAGGTGCTGGCAAGGAAGTAGAGCATCTGATAGCACACTGTAGAGCACATCTCAGCATCCTGAATTCCAATTGTGGCGGTGGAGTGATAGTGATGCTGCCATTTCTGCTGAAATGTTTTGGTACGTTGCAGTTTGTAAAGGGAAATTGACCAGCACGTCTTCTGACTAGTAAGTATGTAATGCTAGAACTTCTTACAGGTGATTTTTTAACTCTTCTATCTGGCACTTGTTACATCTGATAACTTGGAATTGACTTGTTGCATTTGATTTTCAGTTCTTGAACTTCTTGACTACACTGAGAAAGAATTAGAAGTGTTAGAAAGAATTCAAGAGTTAATCTGATATTTTAGTTGTTCCATTTTTATCCCAGCTAATGGTTTGTGAGTGGTATTTGACAGTCTAATTGCTTGATGGTAGTTTGAGATGGCATCCCTGAAAGCTAGTAAATGTCTGTTAATTATTTCTAGTTACAATTAAAATTATTGTTGTTGTAAATTTTGAAGGTTCAGGAATACTGTTGGATCCTGTCTCTAGGATATAGAAATATACTTTTGAAACTGTCCTGCAATTACCTCTCTCTTAGTTTTTCAGAATTCATACTTGTAAGCCAGTATGCCATTCATGCTAAAATATTTAGCTTTAGCCATTCATGCTAAAGCCTGAATGCTTCTGATTTGATAGTTGTTTTGTAGCAAGTTGAATATTTTTTAACTTAAGTTTTCAATTGAAAATAGTTTATACTCAAATGTAAATGTTTAAAATATTCTTCCTGAGGTAGATAGTTAATTTTTATTCTGTGTCCTTGTAATGTCTTTACTAACTATAAAATTTCTAGCATGTATTTAAATGCACAGGAGAACACCAAGCTGCTAAAGTGACTGTTGAGATGATAACGTGTGGAAATGACCTTTGCTAAGTAAAACTTACTGTTTACTGTGTGGTTTGTGATTACTTTGCTAGGGAGGGGAAGTCAGGTTTCTTACTGGTTTAATCTAAGTTGCACTGATTTGATGTAGTGGGGATCTTAATCTTTAGTATTTTTCATCAATCTTTCTTACTGTAAGTTCAATTTCCCTTGATCTTGCTATCCAGAGACAGGTGTAGTAACTACTTTTATCCTAACCTAGTGTATTTCACGAAGTCTTCCTTCAGTACAATGCAGGACATGAGTGATATGAGATGTTCATGGCTGCAATATTTCCTTGTAGGTGTTGGAGTTTCATGAAGCTTTCTTGTAGGCACTCAGATTAGGTATGCATGTTTGAATCCAGTGGGGAATGTAATGATTTTCTGTGCATAATTAATTCTACTACTATTATAAATTGTCCACGCTTTGTTGATGTACAAGCAAAAGTTTGGAAAGCTGCTCTCACTGAGTAGTCTTACTGTACTTCCAGCTATGAAGATCAATCTAATTCTAAGTCATAATATTAATTTAGACATGAATCTTGTATGCAGAAACCCACAGTTGTTTCTGCTCTTGTTTTATCATTTGTATTACATTGGCTAGGGATTGATAGACAGGTAATTCTACAGGGGTACTTTGTAAGACACTCATCTTACACCCTCTATTCATTGAAAGAAAGACTAATTAAATTAGATTTTTGGGTGTTTCAAGTGCAGAATTATATTGTCATACCTCCAGAACAGGTATGGTCTTGTGACAGTAGTCTTCAGTCGAATGAAAAATACAGAATCTGGTTGGATTACTTGCTATATTAACTACTGCAGCTCAAAAGAACTGATTTTTCTGGAATAGAGGACTAAGGGGTGAATATTTATTGTATACTCACTGGATTACCTCAAGTAATGAACTGTCAAGAACTGGCCACGTGAGGTAAGTTTGTGGAAGGACGATGAAAGTCATTGTCCTTCCACAAGCTGAGTTGCTTTTACCCAGCTAAGAACAAACACCTTAAAGGTGTTTAGTTGGTTTATAAAAGGGCAGAAGCTGAAACTCAAGTTAAAAGTTCTGCTATATAGTCAATGGATGAGAGGAAATTATGAGTATTATAAAAAAGTAGATATATGGACAAATTTAATCTTTGTTGTATTAATCTCAGCATACTAACTTTGGTAGGTGGTTGTCAGTGTCAGATGGTCTTTAATCAAGATACCCTTCTTTATTTTAAAGCTTTGTAGTTCTTTCATTCCCGAAGTCAAACTTTCAATGGAGAATTCTGTGCACATGATTAAGAATGGATATCCATGGCAGTGCTGTAGGTGTGGATCTTTGGGACTCAGTTTTGGAATTTGAAGGTCTAGGGTCTGTTATTAAAACAACAAAGAAAATACTCTGTAGACCTGGAAGTTCAACTTTAAGGTCTTTCAGCTCATATTTTCTTTGCCTTGATCACTCTGTCTTTTCATATAGTGTCGTCACCACGTTGTACAGAGTGACTTGTACATGACTAACTATTGTAGTCACAGCATGATAAGTCAAGAACAACTTGAGGCAGTCTCACAGCAAGGCCATCACTAATTTAATCATGGTAGTAATTTATATTAATAGCTTCTTAAATCCCTTTATAGATTCGTAACAACAAAGTGTTTATCTCTTGAGTTCTAGGTTTTTTTCAGAAAGGATTTGCCTGGTCAAGATAGCTCTTCTGCATGGACCCATACAGACAATCTTGAGAAATGCTTAGAGAAGTGTCATGCTTGATAAATTTTAAGAATGCTTAAACTCAGTCATGTGTGAACTTTGTATTTTTTGTCACTGGAGGTGACCTTAAGTTAAAAGGTCAGAATACTTTTTTTTTATTTACTAATATGCAGCTGCACTCAGCCATCTCTGTTTTAATTGCTTTCTGAAGTCATTAGCTCACCAGCCTTTCACTTCTGTCCATACATGCAGAAAAGTTCTTCATAGATGATTACTTGAGTGTTGTTTTCTCCTTCTCCCAGTTCATCTTTTTCCTCCTTTGGGCATAGTTGCTGCTTTTCTCTTGTTCCAGATGACTTCTGATCAATATGAATTAGATCAAATAGTCTGGCCAACCTCAGCCACTTCTTAAATCTGTTTGGTATGTCTTTCCACTCGATTGATGTCCATCTTTCCTCAGTTAAGAGAACTAGTTGGAACAGAATGTTTTACCTCGTGTCTCCAGGCACTTAACTCAGATTATACTATCACTGGTGTCTAATATATTCTTAAAGCTTTGTAAGTTGCTGCCTTTTAAGGAAAAATTATGCTCTTTTCCCTAAGCTCTCTTTCTAAGCTCTTTGACAACTAGTTGTGTGCTTAGATATATAGGTACAGAAATATATATATATGAAGGAATCAGAGGAAACTGTGATGGAAGAATTTAGACTGACAATTCAGGTCAATTTTAAGTTTAGAATGAAAGGTTTTAAGCTGGCATTCATTAGTATAATGGTTTGTGCTTTTAATTAGTTCTTATGCATTGTTAATTATTGCTATACATTAGTTCTTACACACTAACCATTATCATTATGTGTTCAAAGCAGTCAGTGTTGTATATCTGACATATGCTAAATTAGCTGTGACTGTGCAGTACCATGTACTACCAGCATCACGTTGCCAGCCTGATATCCTTGTTCTCGATGGCCCTGGTTGCTGAGGTCAACGTAACCTGATTGAAGAGTTCTTCAGCAAGGAGTGGGAGGAGGTGACAGGACACGGGCAGAATTAAAGTAGCCATCTTCTGCTGACACACATCACCCAAAATTAGGTTTTTTGTAACCATCTTTTATAAAAATGATTGAGGCACATGATCCTGGACTGCATGTGGTGTCATGCTGGTGAGGGGTTCCTATCCCAAACTGCAACTTTTTTGCTTCTTTGCCCTGTTGTTCAGTTGTTTGGTTTTGTTGTTTGTTTTTGTTTTTCTTTTTTTTTCCCCTCTGGAGTACCTGCTCCCACCAAGAGCAAGAACAACCTTCCCAGCTCTTGGGGTTACATGTTTTCACTGACCAGTGTTTCATCATTAAGGAGCTGTTTATGGTTCTGGAGGCCTCTGCTTTTCATCTATGTGCGTAGTTTTAAGGTCTTTGATATCACATGCTTAAATTTTATATCATAACAAGAGATACCTGGTACCAAGGTCTAGTTCATAGAACCAGTTTTCATAAGAAGCTGATAATGAGTCTTACAGGTCAAGACTTGGACTTGCATAGTTAGCAGAAGTCCTGTTGCTAATAATGTTAATGCTGCATTTATGGAAATGCTTATTCAGTTGTACTGTGTTAAGTTGCTTATGTTTGGATTCAAAGCTAATCTGAAGTTGTAGTGTGCTGCTTTAACAGGTATAGCAGGCCTCTGTTCTAGCTACAACTCCACTGATTTCCTAGAATAGGAATTTCCATTTCCGTCACCATGAATCTAAGTCCAGAATGCTCTAGTCTTTCCACCAGTGAATAGTAGTATGAAGCATTCCTTTTCTCCTAGGACTGAGTACCTTCTCTGGATACTTGCTCGTGGTTTTCTTGTGGTTTTCTTGTGAAATCTGTATTGTTCTGTTGCTGCTGGTGTGTGTGCCACTTTTGGGTCTTCTGTGCCATGCTGCAGTGCATCGTGTGAGGTACAGTGAAGCTGATCAATACACAAATAGTTATTTTAGGAGTGCAGCAGTGCGTATGTGATTCCTGTTATAAAATATTGTAAAAATAAACGAAAAAAAGTGGCAGGCACAGTGTTTCTGCATTCACTGAAGTTGATACAAAGTTGCCTGGCTTCCTGCCTGGTTGGTAACTTAATCTTCTTGCTGTGTATTGTGGGATTCCTAAGGAGTTTCATTTGGTGATTTGTAAACAGTTCTAGGCTGATGTTTTTCTACATGGTATATACTTCTATGTGGGGTTTTTTTTCCATAGCTGATGCATGTAGGTATTGAATAAATGCAATTAAATTTTGTTCCAAATGAAAGCCTGAGAAGTATTGTATGAATTTTTCTTCAGGGGACTCAGTTCTGTGATTTGGTTCTCACCAAGTAAACAATATGTACACTTCCATTTCCAGTATTTCATATACTGGAGTCGTTAGCTGATACTTAGCTCTAAAGGCAAGGTTTGAATTAGTCCAAGTTTTGAGCTCTTCATACTCAAACTCCTGTCAAATAGGATGGGCCTATTAGTTATGTCCTCACTTCTTACAGTGTGTATCTAAATCTGTTAATACTGAATCACTAATCCAGGGAGCTTTTACAAAGTCACTAGTGGATCATTTAAGGTGACAGCTGCATACACATGCTGACTTACAACTATTTCAGTCTTGCCCTCTTTCTTTTAGTAACGCAGTGCCATTCCATGTTTTGATTGAAGTTTAGCTGACATTTCAAGTGCACTTTTGTTACACTCTAGGTCTTCCTATTACAAGTAATTTTACAATGCATGTAAGGCATGTGTCAGAGGTGTGTTTACATATAAACCAATACAGCATGACTTGATACTACATAGTAATTCCATTTTATTAACAAAGAAATAATTTGATGAAATGTTAATTTAAAAAATCAGGTACTATAAAATATTATAGTGCGAGATAAATGATTCTTCACAAAAAATCTTAAAATTACTTCTATACGATCACTCCTGCATCTGAACCTCTTTGGGAGGTATGCAGAAAACCAGATTGACCAGGTTTATGCTTGAGAACTGTGGGTTTCAAATTTCTGATGTCGTTTCACTGCTAAAGTACTATGCACAATATATGCTGAATCCAGACTTGAAAGGGTTGGGGTTTTTTTCTCCCCAGTGAGAGAACTTCTTTGCAATGGATTAAACCAAGCTAATTTTAAAGTTTGCATAGCATGCTAACAAACTAATTTTAAGTTCTGCTTATTGTGCTGCTGCTTTCACTGGCTGTTACTTTAGTAAGATTTGGAAAGATAAGATTATTATTTAAAAGAAAAATAAGTGTTGAAAATCATTTTGAAAAGCAAATATGCTAACTTAAGACCTGAAGTGAAATATTTGGGTAGTAGGAAAGAATGTAAAAATTTTAAATAGGCCTTTATGTTCTTAAGCCTATTTTCTAAGTGAGTTTTTTTCCTACATGTGTAAATTCTTTTAAATGTGGTAATGAACAATAAGCGATTAGCCTATATTTGACCCCTCAAAGGCTCATCACTGTTTTGGTAGGCATAGAGTTGTCTTGTTTATTTGCTTGTTTGCATTAAGGTTTTCCTATACCCTTTAAAAAAATTACAGCCAGCCAATGTAACTAAAAAGTGGGTTCTTATTGCTTAAGAATAACAAGGAAAGTCAAGACATTGTAGTGCAGTGTTTCTATTGGGTTTTGCCTGCATTTTGAAACTCAGAAAGGGAAAACAGAATTTTGTGTTGTGAATTTTGGCAGACCCTAATTTCCCAGGTTTGTGGATGTACTTGACTTTTCTTGGGGCAACAGGGAGCAATTAATACAGATAAGGGGGATTAGAATTTGCAACATTTTGGGGGGTTTCAGTAAGTTTTTAATGAAATGTATTATAAACAATGGAGTATAATGCTTTCTCCCAGTTGCTCCATCCTGGCAGTTAGCTCTGAGGTAGATATTGATATAAAAAGTAAAAAACCCTTGCAAAATTAATTACTTCAGTAACTTTAATAAACCAAGTGTCTTCAAAAAGAAGTCATAGAGACAAAAGGATCTTGATGAACTTCTATGATTGCACTAAGTGATCATGGTGAAGTTGGGGACTGTGAGGAGACTCCAGGTTGTCCTGCAACAAACACAGCCAGTTCCAGTCAGCTTCACTGGACCCACCACAGCTGAGCCCTTGAGCCATTGTGGTGACACCTCAAGGTAAACATAGTTAGAGGGCCTAAAAAATACCACTCAGAAAGGTGTGAGAAAGAGAGGAGTGAGGAAAAAGTGTGAGAAACAGCTCATAGCAGGAAGAGATGCTCCAGCCACAGAGCAGAGGTCCCCTGCAGCCTGTGGAGGAGACCACTGTGCAGGCATTTCCCTGCAGACGGTGTTGAGAACGACACCAAACCAGATGACCACACTGCAGCCTGTGTAGGACCCAACAATAGCAGTTGGATATATCCTGACAGGGGCTGCAGTCTGAATAGCCCATACTGGAACAGATTTACCCTGAAGAACTGCAGTGATGGACAAAATCCTTTCTGGAGGAGGTGAAGAGTGTGAGGAAGGAGTGGCAGAATTACTGACTGACCACAGCCCTCATGCCCCATCCCCCTCTGCCTGCATTTTTAGTTTTGTCTCATTTCTCACCATCCAACTCTAATTGGTCACAAATTAAATCAATTTTCACCAAGTCAAATCTGTTTGACCCTGCTGGCAGGAAGTAAGTGATCTCCCTATCTTTATGTTGGCTCATGAGCTTTTCAGTGACTCAGAAAGAAACACAGCAACTTGAGAAATACTTGCTCTTACTATTTAATAGGGCACAAAAGACTGTTTTGTAGACCTGTTTTGTCTGGTAAAATTCTAACCAAGCTTTATATTATTTGGTAAAACACATGGTTTAATTCAGCTGAAAGGGTTTTTCCATTGTACTATTCATCATATAGAACACAACTTTTAAATAATCTCAGTGATATTTCATTTCACTTTCTTTCTGTTCAATGTTTTTTAATAGGTTAGCATGTTTTCAACCATTTTACATTTTGTAGTCAGAGGACATAATTTCTTCACAGTTTGGATCTGTCATGAATTAAATGCTCTCAAAAATTATTTTAAGATGTGCACTTTTTGAAACTTGGCTGAGATTTTCCTCTTGCTTTTATCTAGCTAATTTTTTTTTTGGCCAATTCCAAAACGGTTTTTCATGGAAGTTGAAATACCGTTTTCATATGTACTTTTGAAACAAATGCCTTCAATCATACAGCACGAATCCTAAACTTTTTATATCTGTGTTTTTTGTTAGCACCTAAACTTAAGTACATATAGGAAGTGTTCATGTAATCTTTTTGGCATCAAAAGGGTTTTTTTATGTGTTCCCACAGTCAAAGTACACACTTTGGTGTTAGCCTCACTTCTCAATAACTGCAGTGCTTTTCTTATTTTGATACGTGCTGCTTACTGAAAATCATGCAGTTAAGAGAATTTTTTTCTTTATTTGATCTTATCTGCTACATTACATTGCTTTCCCTTTTTCTATTGTTTCAGGTAAGCTATTTTTTAAGGTGCTCAGCCTTGTATTTCTATAGCTCATCATATAAGATGTTATGCCTTCCCTCTTTTTAACATAGGATACTAGTTTTGTCCATTGCATCCTAAACTATCACATTCTCATCTCTTCCTTTGTCCAGTTTGCTGCCTTCTGTTGTGAGGAGGTTCCCTTGCTTATGTGTGAATACAGTCCTCTTTCCAACTTATGTCTGTTTCAAAAGTAATACCATGTTATAGTTGCAATTTATTGTATTCTGCTAATTGCTAGTGCCCCTCTATGCTTTCTTGTCCTCTCTGTTTTATCCAGGAATGATCTCTTGGATTTCCTGTTGGAAACTAGAGAGGATAGAGGTGTTTTTGGCATTTGAATGAATGCATCCAGGTCCAGAACCCTTTGAATGATCTATGAGAACAAATAAGCAGATTGTAGATTTTGTGGTAACTGCTCTGAACGTCTTTTTTTGTTTTTTTTTTTTTTTTAGAGGAAGTGGTAGTTTGTTCAGGTACCTTGTAACTGGAGGATTTCAGGAAATTGAAGAATGTTGGAAAAGGGATACTTTTTCCTGAATTCCATGGGAATGGTGGAAAAATTAGCCAGTAGATAAATTGTACCTTGCACTGTAGGACAGTGACACTGTTCACATGGGAAAAATAGTGTGTTCGGCTCTCTTGAACTGGGAAACATTGGTTATGATAGTTTGGTTTGCATCTCATTTTCCAGGCTACAGCTTTTCATGTCCAATTTTTTAAGAGGTATTTAAGTTGCAATTGGTGAAGTCTGCTATCTTTAAAAGTTCTGCAGGCTCGTTAATGTGAAGATGCGTGCAGACAGACATCAGAGTTGCAAAGTGGTGTTTTGGTGATTCCCTGTCAGAAGAAGCAAAGGGCAGAATGTACCAACTTGCTTTCTAAATGGAAAAGAAGTGACTGGGGGGGTGGTTTGTCCCTATATACATGCTACGAGCAAAAAAAATCCCATAAGTCTGTAAGCATGGGCTACACATTTGTGTCAGTGAAATATATCCAAAACACTTTTTGTTTACATAGGAAGAATAATCTTAAACGATTTTTACTTAGATAAGACATTTTTTGTTTCTTAAAGGCTGAGTATTAGCATTTTTAGTAGCTTTAGGTATTCTGATATAAGGCCATAATGGCCATGTGTAAGCCATTAAAAAAAAAAAAACAAAAACCTTTGATTAAAAAAAAGAAGTTTGATTACCAAAAGTTAAATTTGTTTTCTCAGTTTTCAGTTAAGTAACTTTTGACTGACACCTTCCTCAAGCCTACCTGAAAAAAAGAATGTGAAGTTCTGTCAACTTGTTTTGAGTTGCATTAAGAGGGGGGAATCATCAGGTTTCATGTTTTAGCTTAAAGCTACTACTAAAGTGTTGATAATGACTGAAAGCTAACAATCCTTGTCAGGAACTCAGATCATTCGAGCTTTTTCCCTTAAAAGAGTTTTGTAAAACCTCTTAAGTAAATTAAGTAAACCAAAATATATCACTTCACAAAATGCCTTTTCCAAAGTAATGATATCTCACAATTTTGCAATTTTTTTTTAGAGGGAATAAAACAAGTAATACTTAATATTTGCCTTCATTTTAAAATTACTCTTTTATGAATGTTCAGGAATAAATAGGTATGTACTGCCGAACTAGGTAGGTTCAATGCTTGTCTTCACTCAGTTAATACATGTTATTGCAATGTCAGTACTGCTTTTTAGAACGGAGAACTGTGTCACTAACATAAATTCAGTAGAGGCTGTCATCTAGCTAGGCATTCACATCTGAAACAGAATCAAGAATGGTAGTTCTTATTTTCTGTAGGCCTCTATTTTTTGTCTTGTGTCCTAGTTCCCTACTCAGTATTTCCTTAATACAAAGAAACCTTCAAAAATTTAAAATAATGTTAGCTTAGGTAAGTTTTAGTTCTGCAATGGGAATAATGGTGGAAACCCACTTTAATACTTGTAATATGCAAACTTGAGTTGTATCTGCTGTGAACCACCCTGCCTTTCTTCTGTAGGGAAAACAGAAGTGTAGTGGAGTAATGAGCGAGCAGGTGAAAGTTTCTTCCTTCAAGGTGTTTTTCCTTTTTTCCCTCCGATGGAGTACTCTTGCATGTTATGAAGTATATAAAAACACATAAGACTTTCCTGTGTGATTTGCCTTAAGCCCCCGAACCAGTATTTTTCAGCAGATACTGCTCTGAAGTTTGTTTTATGAATACATCAGGCTTAACAGCTGCATAGCAGGAAGGATTTTGTGGCAATGCAGTCAGCTATGAGTCATGAGACCTGAGCTGGCTACTGACTTCCTCAGTAACTGTAGCCAAGTAAGTGTTTCTTCATGTAAACTGTTCTTGCTGGTTCCGAATTTAAGAGCTAGTATCCTTTGGTTTTGGACAGAAGGATCTGGGACACTTGAATACTTGCAATTGCCTTTGTTTCTGCTGGATTCTTTGTAGATGCCTTGGAAGAAAGATTATAAAGCATACAAAAATGGTATTTGAGAATGCTGGAGTCTTCTTTATTACAGGATATTCTTGCATGGAATTATGATTTAGCTGAGTTTTGGTTGGGTTTTGGGGTTTTGTTTTGGTTTTTTTAATGCTGGCTCTAGAAGGAGCCCTTGGTGCACTCAGCAATTGCCTCTGCCACAGATATGTCTGTCCAAAAGCAACTTTGAAATTGCTATAAATGTTTGCTGGTTCTCCCATTCACAGTGTCTTATTGATCTGGGTTTCCTGCCCAGTGCCTTCTTTATTTATGTATGTATGCTGCTTGAGACTTCTGCAGACTGGGAAAAGGCCACGTGAAATGAACATGTAATGAGTTGAGGTCTACAGGAAGAAGGTGAAGAGAAATTGAAAAACTTCCAGCAGGTGTAAAGGAGAGGGTCAGACTAGTCTGAGGAGGATGTTAGAAGGAAAAATCACAGATCTGAGAAGTTGTGAATGACACTTTGTGGTCTCTGCTAGATGCAGCTACAGAAAACAATAAAAGCATTTATAGCAGGAGGGAAACCAAGGAAGCTCATTGAGGAGGGGAATATAACAGTTGGTACCAAAAGGTTACATACAGTAGTCTGCCAAGTTATCAGTGAAAATGACATGTGAACTCTTACTGGTTGAGAAGAGGGATAATTTGCTCTGTGTTAAGAAAAGAACAGGTCAGGTCACATGTGGTTCAGGTGGTTTTTTTTTGTCTTTCATGTTCAGTTAATACAGGGTTCCTACAATGAGGCGTGTCTTCAAAAAAAAAAAAAAAGGGAAAGGAGAAGAAACAATGAGTCTGATTTCAGTTGCCAAAAATATGGAAAATAGGCAATTAATAAGTACTGTGGGATGTTAAATAGGTAACATGCATCTGTCAAAAGCAAATCATGTATCACCTGCCTAACTTCCTTTGAAAGCATAGCATTGTCATTTCTTAACTTTATTTCTTATCTTTAAGCAAGGGGGTCTAATAGGACTACCTGATCAGCTGGGTTTTTTGTAACATGGCAGCTGCACATTGAGCTGAATATAACCCTAGACCTGATTTCTAGAGTATGCTGAGTTGGAAGAGAACCATCAGGATCATCAAGTCCAATTCCTGGCCCTACACAGGACACCCCAAGAGTGACACTATGTGCCTGAGAGCATTGTCCAAACACTTCTTGAACTCAGACAGGCTTGGTGCTATGACCACTTCCTTGGGGAGCCTGTTCACGCTCTGGGTAAAAACTTTTTTCTGATATCCAACCTAAACCTCCCCCCGAGTCAGCTTCATGCCTTGAGTCCTGCGCTGGTATGAGAGCGAAGAGATCAGTGCCTACCCTTTCCACTTCCCCTCATAAGGAAGTTGTTGGCTGCAATGAGGTCTCCTCTCAGTCTCCTCTTCCACAGGCTGAGCAAACCAAGTGACCTCTCTTCCCTGTCCAGCTGAGAGACAGAGGCTTTGATGGGACTTGGCATTGAGCCAGGGGCAAACCATCACATGTCCCTTCTCACATCCCTATGTTGTCTGATTCAGTGAAGCCAAAGCAGTGTATAGAGCCAGTTTTGAATGTTGTTTGAATTGCATTAACTTGAAATGGGCAATTAGGAAATTAGTAGCTGCAGTTGTTTGACTTGATTGTCAGTTTTTTCAGTTGCTGGAGATTTTTCCCATGGGAAGTTTAAATTTATTTAAATTGAACTTAGGTTCAGATGCTTTACATGAAGCTTAAAAAAACACAAAAAAACCCAAAACGAAGCTTAGTGGACTTTGTTAAACTCTTTCTAGCTTATTTTTTAACTTGGTAGTTTCAGTTTTGTTCTGCTTTTGTCCTTTCTTAGTATACTTAAAAAAAAGATAGATACTTTGGTATGTAAGTAGCTTCTGATTTCCAAATTCTTTGAAAAAATTCTCACTAGCCCTTGAATGGTGTGCACAACAAATGAGACTTGCTTCTAGGTTTTCTTTTGTGGAGTGTTTCATGAGTGATCCACAGTGCTTTAGTCTGCAAGATGAACGTATTGGCAGAGTGGTTGATATATTGTAAAGGATGTTACCTACTTGTGTAGACTTGTCTTTAGCATCTGGTATCAATATTTGTGGTCCTTTAGATCGAGTCGCTGGCCTTAATCCTGGAGCTGTTAGCCTCCTACAGTTATTCTCATGTGTACTTTTAATTTGCATTCAAATTCAAAAAGGTATTTAGCAATACCTGTGTTACATCTCCTTAAGAATAATTTTCAAGGATGAAGGGTATGAGGACTATTTGACTCGGCTAATTGTTTGCTAAGGAGTAACTTTGAATTGACAGTGTCAGGATACAGGGCAGATTAGATCGTTGTGTTCTTTCACTGTACTTTTTTTACCAACTTCATTGTAACGCTGTTAAAAGTATTACAAGTACTTATAAGTATTTAAGGCACCTGAAGTGAAAGTTAGATGCAGTTGACTGGAGATGTTTGAAAATATTGCACATGGCTCCCATTTATCTGTGAAATATACTTGGTGAAAACGGTTTAAGCAGAGGATATCACAGCTCCCTTAAGTTCTGCTCTGACTTGCTGTTTAGCTATAGTCTACGTTTTTGATTCTATCCTGGTACCTCTTTGCTATGGTGTATGTATTCCATCTAAAATTAATACAGATAGCAGTAATGTTATGGTTTTTTTTTGTCCTGCTCTGAAATAAAATGTGTGTGTGTGTGTACCTACTATTTTTCTGCATGGTAAGTATTTTGCTAAAGGACTTGAAGTACTTGAAAAGATGAAACTTATTTCTGTGTGGAACTTATTTATGAAAATTTTATTTAATAATGATGTATTAAACGGACTTTTCTATTTCAGAAGAGCAGCATTTTCCATTACCTTCATTATTTGAGACAACTTCTTAAAATGGAATTTAGAATCTGGGATGAATTCAAGACAACATAGATTAGATTTTCTTATTTGAGTTTCAAAATAATCTGTGAGGTAATATTGATCATGCTGCTAATTTTGTCTACTCTTACACTCTTTTCTTTCACAGCCCCATGACTTTGATGAATGCAGATTTGATATCAGTGTGAATGATAGTGTTTGGTACCTCCGAGCTCAGGACCCAGACCACAGACAACAGTGGGTAGATGCAATAGAACAACACAAGGTATGTTGATTTTTATTTTCTGATTTCCTTTCTTAGTCCCTTGTTATATCAAACATGGTGCTTGCAGAGAGTTGTAAGCTCCCCTGTACAGTCATTAAAGTACTCAAGGTATTTATGACAGGTGAAAGCTGCAAGATTGAAGCTGTGTGTTAAATATGTTTCAAATGAATTGATTTGCTTGTTCTTCATAGATAAGACTTTAGAGAACTTGGGGCTAACAACTGTGAACCTTTCTTGAGCTGCCTATCATGAAACAAGAAAAGCTTGCATTATGTTTGAGTGACTCTTTTCATTGTCTTATTCATCCTCTCTCACTGATTATTGAATTGTTTCTTATCTATCCAAGATGTTAAGCTTGTTAGTCTTAGAGTCAAATCTCCTACGTTATCATTCTGGTTTTAGACTCCTTTCTTTCATCCTTTGACTGCTTTTTCTGTATCTGATTACTGGCTCTTGTCTCTTAAGGCACTACTTTTCATCAGCATTTTGGTTCACCTTTCTTGATCTGTTCCTTATGTGTTCCCATGAAGTCAGTTAATTTCATTATAAAACTAGCTGATCTTCAAACCCTTTAATTCAGGTATAAAGTGCACAAAACATCCATTATGTTTTCAGGTACAAGACAGGCAACGTTCCAAGGTGTAGGATTTAACTACAATAGCTAGCACAGTGCATCCTCTCAGTCTGGGTTGTACAGATGTTGAAGGAATACAAATTAAAATAGATGTCTGAGTAGGTGTGAATTTTTACCTGGAACTTGTTGAAGTGCTGTGTATATAAATACTCCATGTATTAAGGAGGTTTCACCTCTTATTGGGCCTTCATTACAATAACCAGTACCTGTTCTTAAGTGCCGCCTTTTGATAATGGTTCTCTGAAAAAATTTCATCTCAGACTATTCATCTCTTTATATACACATAGGCATTTTTCCTTCACTTTGATACAGAGATAACATTAAAACGTACAAAATTAAGTTGCAAAATTGGGATGCTTTTCTGCATCTAGTGAAAAAATAAAAAGTGAACAATGGAGTGTTCTTGAGACAAAAGTACCAAAATTTGTTTGTAGTGCACTACCTGAGGGACACATCTCACAAGGATACATTGAACAAGTTGCCGGGTTAGAGGTCCATAGAACTGGCATTTCTAAAACTAGTTTACAGGCTTGGGGTCTTTAGGTATGGGTTTGTGGGGACATGGAGCTCGATAGCCCTAGGCTAAAATTCAGGCTAGGTTTGGTGAATGATTCAGCTGGGGAAATGGAGAACTTAACCTGAAGCCAGATAAGCAGAAATGAAGTCTGGGTTGTTGCATGCTACCGTGCAGGAATGAATGAGGAAAAAACTCAAATCCTGTCTTGAACTCTGCTCAGCACAACTTCAAACTCTTTTCATGCTGGGTTTTTTTACCCCTCTTGTGAGGTTCACCTTAACTGTTGCTGAGTTCTGAGCTGTGATTTTATGGTATCACCAACTCATAATATGGAATTATTGAATGATAATAGTTTAGAGTTTGCCACTGTAAGTGTTAAATTGAAATTGGTTTTCTCTGCTACTTTAAAAAAAAAACCAAACCAACTTGTATTTTTCAACACTGAAGTTTTTCTTGCATTAGTGCGCAGCCCATATCATGAGGTATCTGTTTGCTTTCCTTTTTGTCTGTTATTAGTGGCAAGGTAGGCTTAAATCTCCTCATTCAACCCCCTTTTCAGATCATTAGTGAGTGCTGAGGAGCACAAGCATTCCAAAAGTGACCTCCCTTTGTGAAAAAGCCTGATTAATTATGCAGTTTTTCCACTTCAGAAAATAAGACTTCTTTTAATATCGATTTATGTTTGGACAGTTTGAACTTCCATGCTTTGCAAGAATTTGGTAGTTATTTAAATAAATCAGCAAATTGTACCAGATCTCTGCCTTTACATTTAAAGGAATAGAATATGACGGGTTCCTTGGTTAATTCTAGTATACGTTATTTCGGTATTTAGAGTTCATATAGGGGAAAGGTTACTGAGTGCTTTTTTCATTAATTTAATAGTTATTTTTCTACTTGTTTTTCAAAGAGTGAGGGTGTTCTGGAATGTTACATAAACAGAAGAAAAGTATGTCTACAAGTAGGAAGTGATAATAAAATTCTTCTGTTTATGCTGAACTGACAAGAACTAGTTCAGTTTGCATCTTGCTGTCCTGATGTAATAACACTGGACTTGACTGTTCTGAGTCTTATGGCTTTTTCAGTATATGTAGTTTGCAGTTTCATGGCTACTTGACATTTTTCAGTTTCTTTCATTTCCTTTTTACTCTGCAATGTTTACAGTATCTAAGGCAAATAGCAATTGTTCTCATTTTAAATGGAAAGGAAAATATTATGACTTCTAAATAAACCACCAAAACATTTAATATTAAATTAAACATTTAATGTGTTAAAGCAATTACATTATTTATAAGCATCTTCTTTGTATTATGCAACTAAATATCATGGATCAAGACAAGGCAAGAAATACAGCAAAGCTTAATGCGGTCTTGTAACAATGTCTTAGACTCAAAAGTATGTAATGAAATGTCAGAGTTAGCAGCATGTTTTTCCAGTGCAGTATGCTGCTGTCTTCATAATAGTAGCAGGTTAGTCTGATAAATGTAGGTGTGGTGGTGCATCTGTTCTTTCTAACTGTTCTTACAAAAATATAAGGTAATCTTATCACCAGAAGCCTTAGAAAAGTGCTGTAGGCACACAAGTAAGTGTTTGATAGAATTAAATATAAACCAGAAGTGTCCAAATACAGTTTTCAGTCTGATATTATTAATGTCTTGTTTCTGTATTTTCATTGAGAGGTTAGTGCTATATCCTATAATTTCTTTAGAAGTTTTTATGAAAAATATTTAAGAAATTGTATTTTTCCAGTATAACTTTAATAGGATCTGAAAAAACATATTTACATGGAATCTGAAGGTTAATCCCATTTTTCATTCGAATTTGTATGAGCAACACTTAAATAATCCTTAGATTAAAATAATTCTTCATCCATTCTTTAATTTACTTCATCTCATGCAAGTTTTGTATCTAAAAACTTGCTTTAGAGTAGGAAAAGATGGGCTTTTATGAGACAAAATACCCCATTTTGCCTAAACTTCAGATTTGTGTTACTCTGAAATTTTGCTTACTCTGGAATTTTCTGAAAGAACTTTTCTGGCCAGGTTACCAAAACTCAAGTGAAAGTTCCTTAACAAACTGTTGCTTCTGCATAAAAGTTATTTTTGGTTTAGAACCAGGTTCTTCAACTGACACTCAGTAATTTGAATAAAATTGAGAGGAAATTATTTCCTTTACTAAACAACCATTTTTATTAACATGAATCTACTGCTATATAAAGTGCTTTTTTGTTTGTTTTTGAAGTTCTTTGTTGCTTACTGAGTGGGTAGGTAGTTCTAGTAGGCTGCTTAAGCTGTTTGCTAACAAAAGTATGTTTGTGAGACTTAATGTAGCATGTCACAAGGTTGTTGATCTTCAGAGAATGGAAAATAGACTGAAACTTTATGACTGTTTCATTGTGCTCCTAACAGAGAAAACACTGATTTTAAATTAATTTTATATTAAATTTAAATATAAACAGACATAGAAAAACTTCATGCTTAGCAACACCAATGAGTAGCCAATGGCTGCGAAATATAAAACAGCTAATGTTCAAGCATAAAAACTGTTTAAATTTCAAGGGTTTTGTATCACTTCATTCATCTTTACTTGTATCGAGATTCCTGAGTCCTTACATTTCAAGTATAGCCTCTCAAATGTTTATTTATCTTCCTGAACTGGAGAAGAGAGATGTCTGAAATTACTGTAAAACCATCAGTGAGGCAAATGAGGAAAGGGAGTCCTTTCTTCTACAAAAATGTTTCATTAAAGATACTGAGCAGGTATTTCTCTGGTATCAAAACATTGATGGTACTTGAGCACCAAGGTATTGATGCTTCTGGAAAGTTATCCTCTTTATAATAATAATTTGAAGGACTGACTCCAGGTCTCTCCTGTGGTTAAAAGTGGAGTTTGGAATTTCTAACCTAAGATTAGGTAAACGGGCTTACATGTTCTTAGTTCAGTACTGTGAGAAAACGAGGGGAGTGAATTGCTGTTTGTTGTGAGAAACCTCTGTATAATTAACTGATTTTGAGCAAATTGACTTCTGAGATGGTTTCTTGTAATGTTAATCAACCACCTGAGTTGTGAACTTGATGAGAATTCTTTTAGAACTGAATGTTTCATGAGAAACTTTGCCTCAGCTTAGGTTTGCCCCATTTTGTTCCATCTTTTTACTTTTTGGATACAGATTCTGCATGTGTTCATTGTTTACTTTGTGACTTCAGCAAAACTGATAGTGTTCTAAATCTTGGATTTTCAAAACCTTTTGTCTGTCAAACTGAGATGCTGTTTTAAAATCGTGCTGAACTTCTTACAATACCTGTCTTTGATGTGTCAAACTGGAAAATGTAGTTTTCCAGGGGGATATCTAAATATCCAGCAAGTTTGGCATGTAAGAAGTAGGGAGGTAGGTTCTTTTTTTCATTTTGAAGTCATGATATAGAAGGTGTTTTTATCTAGAGCAGAAGACATGAATTTCAGTGTTTGACTTATGAAAGGCATTGGGTGGCTACCTTGAAGGATTGACTGCTTTTCCCTCTTTATTAGACACTGGGAGAGGAGTTAGCTAGTTAGAATAGGCTTATACAGAAACTTCAAAAGGAGTAAAACTTGTGTCTCTTTTTTTTAGCATTTTTTCCCTAACTAGCTTGGGGAAAGGGGGGCATGACAACCTTGGTGTCAAAGATAGTTTAGCTTGCTACAACCTGTTTCTTAAATTATCAGTTGTGAAACCCAGCAAGATGCTTCATGTCCCATTTTTTGCATTGTTTAAGTGCAGATCTAGTTAGGATGGTGAAAAAAACCAAAACACTGGATTTGGCAGGCTAGTAAAGTCAAATTTATTAAGAAGTAAAGTAAGTATTGAAACAGTTGATTCTTTTCCTTTATTAAACATTGATACATTTCCAAACAACCTAGAATTGTGATAGTTAGTTTTGAGGTGATTATTTTCTACATGCGGATCCTAGTTCATAAATTAATGTAAAAAACTGCAGAGCAAACTTTAAACAGCATAATTGTGATTGCAGTTAATAAGGGCATTTTAGAATATTGTTGCGGGAGAAAAAAAATCAAAACCTAAAAATATCAGCAGCCTGAAATCTTCAGAAAATGCTTGTTAACTACATAAAATGCAGTTCTTTTTTTCCACATAACCTAAGAAAAGCTAACAGTTACCTTATGCATAAAGTATTAAGAGTCGTTAATTCCACCCTTATGATCATATGCATGATTTGTTTTCTCTTGTCATTGTACTGTTCCAAAAGAAGGTGGTATCCAAGGAGAGGACAAGGGGTAGAGGTGACTTTTTACTAGTCTACCAGGAATGCAACACCATACAAAAGTAAAGTCACAATGGCTAAAACCACAATGTTGTGTGCTTCAGAAGCATCTTAAATATAAAAAAATGACCCACAGAGTCCCCTAAAGTACTGCCCTCAAACTGCTCTAGTTGTTCCACTTGGAAGGAAGATTGAGTTAATGTCAGACTTAATGTTGTTGGTAATACAAATCAGCTTCTGAATAAACAGGGTGAAGGGCATCAGGTAAAATATTAAAGTAAATATTGAAGTATTTCTAAAATTAAAATTTGCTTTCTGTCTATGTGTTAATGTAGCGTTATTAATAACACCCATATGTTATTTCTTGTATGAACCAAGTATTAGAGGTTATGCAGTAGTAGCTTTTTTTGGTCAGAGGAAGCCTTAAATTTCACTTCAAACTTGATCAGAAGCATGCAGAGTTTCTCAGTTCCTGATGTTTTGTTCTGTAATTGAAATGGGTCACCTTCAGACTGAGACCCAAGTGCATCTACCTCTTCCCTCTTTAAGAAATTTCACATTAACAATACTTAATGTCAAGCTTTTGTTTGAATACTGTATGTAAATATTGATCTATGAGATTATTTTTAGTTAACTGTGGTAAGAAAAAATTGAAAAATGCTAATGGAGGTAACTTTCTCATAGTAATATTTTACTGGCAGTGGGTGCCAGAGCCAAAAAAAATTATGACCCGGTAATCAAGTCAGAAACCAACACCAGAGATTCAATTTGTGAAATAATGAGCTCAGGTTATCAACAGGAAAGGAAGATATAGAAAGGTACTAGACTTTTAACTTGCCCTTAGGCTTTCAGCAGTTGTGAGTAAAGCTGTAACACTCCATGAAGACAAGGCCATTTTCTGCTTTTCTACACCTCTCTAATCCTGCCCAAGATTGATTTAATATACTGATAATGCCAATAAAGCTATGCAAATAAATAACTCCAAATGTGTTGCCTATCGGGACTGAAATTAATATTAGTAAGATAATTTAAAATGAATAGGAAAGTATATGCAGAATAAGAATGATACAGAAACATTTTGATTCAGCATACTAATGCAACAAACTTGTAAAATAAATATTCAATGAAAAGTGTAAATTTCTGCCATCAGCAAATAGTTTGATTTTGATGTTATGACCTTTATAAATCTAAAATTTTTTCGTATCAGCTTGCTGTATTGCTGACAACTAGACATTGTCAATTTCTAGCAAATGCTAGGAGTTCTAATATTGATGAGTGAATGTTAATTATAAATACAGTCTTGTTAATTATTTTAAAATAAAAACTTTCCAGTAGTGTAATTTCAGATACATCATTTAGGAGGGAGCAACAGGAATAGTGTCTGTTGCCATTTCTTCATCTACTTCCTCTCCTGAAGTTCAGGTGTTGCAGTGATGTGTGATTTTTAACATATTTGGTTCCTCAGCAGTAGTTGCTGAGGTCTGAAAAGGAAAAAAAAAATATGGCTCCCTAATATTTTAATTTTTTTGCATTTCATCCTAATACCATTTCCTCTGACCATACTTCCCTCTGTGCCCATTCGCAAATAAGACTGGCTTAAGTGGAAACAATAGTGCAGATGAAGGAAAGAACAGGAGATATGGGAGTAGGGATATGTTGTTTAGCCTTGGTTTTACCTAATGAGTTCATAGTGAGAATTGTAGGAGTATGTCAGTGAGGCCTCCTTTTGCCTTTGTGTCCTAGGTGTCCTAAGTTTCCTAAGTAGCCTTTATGGTCAGCTAGTGTTCCCTATCAAATTGATTTAGATTGCCTTGTTTTTTTGTCTGATGCTCTGCAGCACACAAGGAAGTCTAAAATTTTTCTGTTTGATGCTGACACCTGGATTGTGTAGCACACACTGTTAGTCTGCGTGGTAATGTGTTTTGTTCCAGAAGGTAGTGTCCCACTCTCACTGTGGCATTGCAAAACTCTGACTTGCAGCAGCAGTGAAGCCTGCCTGAGAGAAGGCTAGAGGACAGATTCAGATATCTGTGTGAAGCTACAAAAAGCTGTTAGCTATTTAAAAGCCTGAAGTGTGTAGCTAAGTCACTGATGAGTGGTAGAAATACATGCCTAAAGGTGTTACGTAAACATTGTGTCCTTGTTTGAAATTAGAAAGCCATGAACTGTTGCTCAAGCTTATGCAGGAGTTTAGATATTCTCCTGTTACTGTTCTGTCACTGTTGTATGTTGACATTAAATATATAACTTAAGTTCTCATGTATTCACATTTGACATCTCCCTGCAAATCTGAATTTGAAGTGAAACTGCCCCTTGATAACTAAATTAGAAAAGAAGTCCAAGCATAGTCTTCTGAAGTCAATGGCAATAAGGTGCTTTATTTTGGATTTTTGTCAGAATCTTAGTTGAAGTGGGAAATACACAGGAGAAGGATGTAGCTGTCTCAAGTCCAAGCATATTGTCTAGATTTTCAGGTTCGTTCGTCCCTCAGGTATGAATACTGTCTTTTCCTTTTGGCTCTTCACTGAAATCTGAGTAGTATAGGCAAAAAAAAAAAAAAAACTAAAGTACTCTCCTGAAGAAAGACTCCTAAAGTTCATCCTAATTCTTCCGCTAATATGAATTAAAGTCATCCTTAGTGGGTGCTTTGTTTCGTTTTAAGTTGGACTGGTAAGTGTTGTAATAGTAAGGGGTCGTTAAATCACTTTAGCCTATTTCAGCTGTTCAAGGGATTTCTTGCTATCCTCATAAAAATAAGAATTTTCCTTTATCGAGTAATCTTACAATGTGTAGAGATGAGATTATTGCCCAAATTTTTGACCCTTAAAATTTGTCATCTTCTGTTAGAACAGTTTCTTTTTCCTCAACTGTTATTAATGTGGATGTCTTTTACGACTTTCTGATACCTTGTAGAGCTCTCTTCCAAACTCAGTCCTCATCTTTCTGTGAGGTACGGAACCAAAACTGAACTCAGTCTTCCTACAGAGGATCCTACACAGGTTGCATAGAACATAGGATTATTTTTTGGTCTTGTACACCACCCTGTTTTCCAACACTACAGGTTTTTTAACTTATTTACTGAGTTTGAGAACCACTTAATCTGATTCATCTCTAGAACTGTCTGCAGATTGTTACCTGTCCTGTACTTGTACAGTACAATATTTCCTAGAACCACATAAGCTTTGACCTTCATTGTTCTCATGTGTACCTAAGTGTTGAGTTTATGCTGCTTGTCTATCAACTTCAGCCATTCCAGCTCTGCTGCCTTGAGTTTTGGTTTCTTTCCAGAAATAATTTGTTGTGCATCTTGGTTTGGGTTACATTTCCTAAGTGATTTGGCTTCTTCTAGTACTTTGTAAAGTATGGGGATTGTCTCTGTGAAGAAAAGCTTCAAATTTAGCAGTATCTCAGTTGATAGCTCAGTTTGCTTGTTATTCTATTGGGAGCTGGTTATCTGAAGCTGTGCACTGAAGACAATTTAACATTTGTGTCCTTGTGAGCTGTGTCTGCCATATGTTCCTAATTAAAATTTTGCTCCCCATCTATCAGAGCATTAACAGATAGTCTTCATAATCTTAGTAGAGGTCTTAAACTCCCCTTCTCTCAAACTCCTGCCCTGAAAATGTAGTGAACTTAGTTGGTATGGTTTACTCCTGTCTTTCCCTTAAATACATATAAATACATTAATAACAGAAGGAGGGGCAAAGAAAACCTCCATTCTTTGATGGACTTAGAGGGAAACATAGTTAATAGAGATGAGGAGAAGGCTGAGGTACTTAACACCTACTTTGCCTCAGTTTTTACCAGTAAGACAGATGGCCCTCAAAGCAACTGGCCTCTGGAGCTGGTAGACAGAGATAGAAAGCCAAATAGCCCCCTTGTATTCCGGGAGGAAATAGTTGGTGACTTACTGAATCATCTGGATCCTCACAAGTCTATGGGACCAGACGGGATCCATCCTAGGGTGATGAGGGAGCTGGCAGAAGAGCTTGCCAAGCCGCTCTCCATCATCT